>NW_005842371.1:332074-348275 GCF_000455745.1 Alligator sinensis | reverse complement strand
GGGAAAGAAGCAGTGACTGTCTAAGCTAAATACAAATCAGAGGAATTGCTTTAATTTAGTTGGATTTATCATTCTGACTGCTTATTTCCCAAAAGATGGTTTTCTATCTTTCCCAGCAATAAAACTCGGTCCAATAAAAGATACTGTCTCTCAAATCTTGCTTCTTTCATATTCCAACCACACTAGTACCCAAGTTAAGCAGAGACCTAATTTCTCTTTTTGTTACCTTTTTCAGTTTTGCTTCTGAACAGGGGTAATGCCAAGATGCTGTTATCTAGCATTTTAGATGTCTAATGATTGAGATAATTTGGGGTTTGATCATAACAATGGTTTGAATCCCAAATCTGATCATGCACACACCAAAAGAAACCAAAACCAAAATGCATCACACAGTTGGTAGAATCTTGAAGTTGAGAAATGCTGAGCTGAACCTCAAGGAATCCTTACTCAAATAACCTCAGGTTTGGAGCACTAACCCTGTATGTGGACGTGCATGAAGCATAAGGAATTGGAAAAACTGACCTAAAACAGAAAGGGATTCTCAAATATAGCTACAGCAAAGCTTGTGGTCTGCTACAATATAGCACTTAGAATACTGGGTATTGACTAGAATACTAGTGGGTACTGACAGAAGTGTATTTCTAACGTAAGCAAGTAAAAAGCAATTATACATTCCTATGTAAAGAGCCATCAGAAAGTATGGCTTTGGTTGAGAAATCATATAACATATAAGAAGAGACCGTGCTCTTGTCTTAAAGCGGCCAGTTTCAGGAAACATCCAATATGCATTGTTTATGCCAAATAGAAAGCTCAAGATGGCCAGCCATTACTACTGCTTTCCCCTTATGATGCTGTCCTCAGTTAAGCACTCTCTTTAATGACTTGCAGCTGACTTTATTGGCTTTTCTCACATTATAAACTCATATGAGTAGTTTATAAAGTATTCAAGGTTCAATTATTGATGATTCAGTGCATCTTCATACAATAGGAAAGCAGCAATTCTCTTCCGCTGGTGTGTTGAATAAGAACTTAATTGAAAGCAGACCTACAGCTGGCTGCAGCCTGTTCACCAATTGTAGTTTGGCAGAATTTCCTAGTAATATTTTAAAGCAGTGGTCCTTAGCATGGGACACACTTATATCTGACAGAGGTGGATCTACAAAGAAATGTTTAAAATAAATGTATGTTTTGGGGCCTCACCCATTTATTGCTTTTGCCTAGGCAGTCATGTATGTAATGAACAATATGTCCAGCCATATCTCCCCAGTGGATGATCTCATTTCTGGAATAGATAGTGAAAATTCTACTAGAAAAGATTGATTCCTGATGTTCTAATTCACAGTTTGATTCAGTCTCAGTCTCTTAAATGTCTATGCTTGCTTTTGCTATCACATTCCTAATTCTTTTAAGGACCATTTTATAAGGTTCTGATGCTGTGTTAGTCCCCTAAACCAAAATGGTTGTTGTGGTTTTTTTCTTAAGCAATAGTTCCTTTCTCATTACATTCCCTTCTTTTTAACAAATAATACCTTTTTTTTTATGAACGTGCTAGTAGGAAAAAAGGCATACCTTCTGTGACAGAAGTTGCTATGATTTGAGTTTCTGAAGAAGGCCAACATTGTTAGCAGGACTTTTATAACTTTTGAAGTTTCTTGCAAGGAAATAAATGCCTTGGTTGTACAGCTCCCTCACTACTTCATCTCTTTTAGGTTTTCCTGATTGCAACTGAGTACTTGAAAACATCTGCAGAAGCTCTGATTACAACCTAACTGCGCTGAGCACAATGGACTCTGCAGTTCTTAACCTATTATTTCAGTGCTTGTATACTGAGTCTGGCTTTTGTTTTTCTTTTTAATATGAAGATAGAATATATTGAGTGTTGTATAGTTTTAAGTTCATGCACATGGGGAGAGATTCTGATCACAAAAGAAACTTGGGTGCTACTTGTATTTGTACTCTTCTGGTAAAAGTTTTACAGAACTGTATATGTTCATATAGAGAGGCTAGACATATACCACAAGAACATCAAAAACAAATGCCTGATCATCCCAGTGGTCTGGCTTCAATAATAAATGTTAAAGAGCTGGAGGCTAAAATCTATGGTTTCTGAAGTCTGCGGTTTTATGGGCTTTGAGACCAGAGGCATAAATGGTAATAGTTTCTCCATTTAAAAGCACTTCCTACAAAGGTATTCATACTTTTCATTTTGGCCCTGGAAAAATTTAATCATCCTTATTTGAAGGTGAAGAGAGACTACCATGTTCCAATGTCATGTGAAAGAAAGGAATTCAGAGTAGGCTAATAACCATCCAAAAATGGTGTAATAACCATAAATTCTCATCTGATTTTCTTCCTTGTTTTCCTAAGCTCTGACTGAAAACAAAGAGTGTGTGGATGGTTATTCAGTGAAAATGACCAGTAAAAAGGTAAGCCAATTCTAACTTCACATCTCTGACAATGATTCGTCATCTCTAGTGACAGTTGTACATTTACCCTTGCTATCACTATCACTCATTCTAGGTGACATAGCATTGACAGCTGCAGACCCTGAGTAATGTCCATCCCTCCCCTCCCCTTCCCTCCCCCCCCCCCCCCCGCAGCCTTTCCTACTTCTTGCTAATAGTGATGATTCAAGCTCCTCAAAACAAAACCTGGTTTCCTTCTTTCTCTGCTTCTGATATTGGTTTCCTTCCCCCTCCCTGCCAAACCCCACTGTGTATTACACTGTAACATAGTGTTCTCTGGTGTCTTGCACAAGCCATGGAAGATCATTGTTGCCTCATTTCTATTAGCTTGTTTTCCTAAAATTGAAAGAATGAAAAATTGAGAGGATAGGTTGAATCAAATGAGAATATTCATGTCACTCAAAAAGCAACCTTGAACTGTTGTTGGTCAATATTGTCAAAATATGGGTATCTAAAGTTACTTCGCAGAGGGGTGGAGCAACTTCAGGCCTCTTTGAAGTTTTGACTGAAGTATGTGTGAGGTGATTTCTACACTTTCTACATTATGCTGTAGTCCACCCACTTGTTCACTTATATATTCACATTTTCCAGTCTTGCTAGAGACCAAGCAAATCTAAATTTATCTTATTTTACTTTTGTAAATTCCAAAGATACTTTTATTAGACCCTTTAACCAGCTTGGGCCTAGAGACCAAGCAAATCTAAATTTGCTCTAATAGATGGTTCTTGAATCTCAATTATGTCTGCCTTTCAGGATTTGTGTCCAGTATGATCCAAATCCAGATAAGGCCTGTCACCATAATTTGAACACAAAAATTAAATGGTAACCCATGGCATAATGCACAAATTGCAGCAGAGTCTGATCCTGGATCAGCCTTATCAGTCATATTTAGACATGCTTGTACTGGATCTTCATCCCTTTACTCTTGGCCTGGTACTGCACCCAGGCCGTTTTGTATCCCCATGATTGCATTTGTTGGGCAGTGGGCTTGAACGTGTCACTGTTGCAGTGCCCTTTGTGGAGCTGGTTCTGGGTCTCCTCCTTGCTCCAGATAGTGACTAGATCCCTCATCGCCCTGTGGCTCCAGTTGTGTGACCAGGGTTGGGTACTGGTGGAGGACAGGATGGAGTCATCCATGGTGGGGTCTCGGTTTGAGGTGGGTGAGGGTCTGGCTGTGAAGAGGTGGGTGAATGGAAGGAGGGGAGGGATGGGAGCAAGTAGGTGTAGGCTCTATTGCATGGTTCTCTGTCTCACTTCAGTTGGGTGCAGCCTCTGCTCCAGAGTGGCTAGGTCTCGACTGGCCAGGCAACCCCCATGACCTTGAACTTTCCAGGGGCATTTAGTAGATGCACCCATGATGCTGGCAACACCCCACACCCTAGCCTGGAAATTTCCAGTGACCACTGTCTGCTACATTGAGGCAGCTGGCCATGCCCCAATTGCTCCTGAAGTTTCCAGGGGCATCTGCCTGCTTCTTTCAGCTTGGATGCTGTGTCCCCCTCTTCCCTGGCCCTAGTATGCCAGGATCCTGTCGCTGTGGGTCAAAAAAACCTAGGTGCCATCATTGGCCAAGCTATGGAGGACACAGGGTCATGCCCCACCATCCTGACCTACAAGAGGCGAGCTGCCCACACTGGCTCCTACTCAGGAGAGAAGCATGTTTATGCTGGCATCCAGGTCACAGGGTGGGTGCCTGGGTCTAGCATCTGAGATGTGGTGTGCTGGTGCCACGGTTGGGGTCCTTGGGGTTGTGCTCAAGTGTGATGCTATAGGGATTCCTCACTGGGTGTGTGGGTGTCAGGGCTGGGATGCAAGGGGCTGTACCCCAGCCTCAGTGTTCTTCTGGGCTCAATGTTGGGGTCTGCCTGTACATCGTAGCATAGTTTGTGATGGGGTGTTAATGGTGTGGGAGCATGGCCCAGGGACTTTGGTGCCCAGGTCCTGGGGCTTGTGCAAGGAGCACAGACTCGTTACTTCTTCCTGCTGTTTGCCTGCAGCTGACAAGTGGCTGGAGGTTGGGAGTCAGAGGCAGAACTGGGGAGAGAGGCTGTGCTTGCTCGGTACTGAGACAGGCTGGGGGAGGCAGAGCCTGCTGGGTGCTAAGCCACAGCAACTGAGCACGGGCTGAGTGCTAGCACGTCTCCCTGTCAGGGAGGGATGGGGAGGAGGGCAAAAAGCAGGCTGGGATGCCAAAGGACCACAGTGTAACTTGAATCAATTTGAAAATGGCAATGAAGAAGTTCCTGTGACAATAGCAAGGAACAGTAATAATAAGGGAAGAACTTCGTGAGTGAAGCAGAAAGAGTGAGGAGTCTTGTAAGAGAGCCATTTGTCCCCCCTTCTGGGTTCAGCTGCTGGATGCAAATTAGGATCCAGATCTAAATTATCACCTGGACACAATCCAAAGTCTAGATTCTTATTTTGTCTCTGTCTGACTCGGAATTCTACTGGCTCAGCCCATTTGAACTGACAGTCATGGGAGAAATGATCACATGCTAACAAATCTCTGGTTTGTATGTGTCACTTCAGGAATTTTTGAATAAAGGAAAACCCTGTGAACGGAATCTGGTTGTTAAGCACAGGTTCTGAGGAGCAACTGGAGTTTCCACTACTTACTCCCTTAGATTAGACGTTGAACCCAATTTCACAATGTTAAAGTTATGACTCTCAAGTCTGAGGCAGATTTCTCTGCAGAAAATTGCACAATTTGGGGGGAAAATGTGTTTCTCGTCTTGCCAGATGCTTCTTAGAGGTTCATTATACACAAGAGAAAACTTGACAACCTTCCACTATTTGCTTTTTATTTTTAAAACATTTTTTCTCCTCAAGCAACATAGTAGATGGCAGTTTTTAACACAGGATGCTCTGTCTAGCACAAACAACTCTGGAGAACAGGAAAGAAGCATTAGGATATGGAGGGAAATTTAGTGGCATCACTAATGTATGGTACAATGGTATATAACTCTGGTCTATGCTATAGCAAACTGAATGAGGAAATGGTCAAGCTCAGGAGTGCTAAGGATTTCAACTCTGTTTAGATTTCAAAGGTATGTGAAGGTGGAACTCATTTTAAACCATATAAATTTGTCATGCATTTGGTCCCAATCCAATAAGTACTGAGTGTTCACCCCACAGCCCCTCCTTGCAATGCATGAAAGGTCAGTAAATGAATTATTTTTAGAATTGTGCCCTTTGTTTGGCATTTTTTAAGTCTAGGAAAATCATAAAAACTTACTGTATACAATTGATTTATTTTCTCAAGCAATCCAAGTTTACCTTTAAATGGAAGTCTCGCCACTGATTTCAGGGCGAGTGTTATGCAAGGGAAGCAGACTTTACTTCTGATTTCCTGGATCGCTGTTATGTCCTGGAGCCTTCAGACAAAGCAGATTACAAAAACAGTCTTACATGTGAATAAGTGCCCCCATCACCCCGATCCTAAAAATAGCTAAAAAGGGGGAAATGAGTCTGGCTACTTCTGCTTTTGGAATACAATAGCCAGCTAAAGCAACCATCTCCTATCACCATCTCTTAAGTAAACAAATAACCCAAAATTGTTGTCTGGCTTCATTAAGGAAACCACAGAAGACAAACTAAATGATGTGTTCAGTGTAACTGGTATTGTAAATTGCTTTTAAATTGAGAGCATAAGAGTTGAAAATCTTTGCTTAATATGAATGATGCAGTTTGGAGAATAACAACATAGCGTCAATCAATGAAAAGGTAAAAGTGAAGTACACTAATGTATCAGCATAAAAATAATAAGAATAGTTTTTCCATTAAAAGGATTTGGATCCAATTAGAACCTGGATCCTACAGCATAAAGATCAACACTTCTTTAGGGATTTAGATTTGTTTTATTTAATATTCATGGAACTAGAAATCTAAACAAACTTCATTTTCTTGCTCATCATAAAAATATTCAGCAGTTAAAACAATGGAGTCCTTAATTATAGTGAGAGAGCACATGTGTGTCCCCATCCACTTAGATCCATCCCTTTTAAGTGCACCATGTGGTTCCATCACTGGTCACTTCATCTAGTATGATTTAGATGAAAAGCAATAATAACAGGATTGGCCTATACTAGGCCATGTGAAGCAGCATTCTGTAACAACAGAGTAAGGCAGTAATTACACAATATATGGTTACTTAGAGCTCCATTGACATGAATGGAGCACTCTGTCTCCACAGCAGTCAACTAGAATGCTAGACATTTCAGTCAGGCCTAATTGTATAATTATATCTGGGAACTTGGCCCTACTTAAAACTGTACAGAGGAATTTGCACCCCAGCCATTTTGGGAGAAAGTATGATTTCATGTTCCCAAGGGAGATTGTCAGAGGCTCTAACAATGAGAGTCTTAACTCCCATGGTAGGCCTCTACGGGGGATAAACCTCTAATTGCACATCTTTGAAAACCTTATCTCTAGTGTGGCTTTTTCATCACTCTTTGCATGGCCATCCTTCTCTACAATGTCAGCAGAGAAGGAGACAACTGAACTATTGTAACATTTTAGGCATTGCCATTCCAGATCTAAGTTGATGTAGATATAAAGGCAGACATTGCTGCTCTGGATAAAGCAGGGTTCTCATTCATTGAGACTGTCAGTCTAAAAGAATTCACAGGTAGAGAATTCACACAGCACAATGTAAAAATAAATGTTAAAAAAGACTGCTTGGTTTAAGTAACATTGTTTCTTGTACGTGATTCATACACTGCAAATGCCAGCTGCCATCATTCAAAGTTGATGGGTTCTTAAAGTTTCTGTAACATTTCCTGTAGTCTTCACTAGCTCCCAGTCATGCAGCTTTTCTCTCCTTTTATGTCAAAACTGTACTCTTAATGTTTGAGAGTTCAGATGGCATATTCAAACAAATTTGCCAAGTTTTAAGGAGATAGGCTCAAAATACATTCTCACTGGGTGCAATTAATACTTGCAATTAATGTGCCTGAATTTTCTGCACAGAATTTCTGCACAGTAAATTGAGGCTCGTTAAAGCTATCCCCTGCACACATCTGCATGTGTGCCCCTATCAGGAGCAAATTGAGCCCAACAGGAGCAGCCCAGTACAGGGCTACTCCTGCCCTGTTCTGCCCCACTGCAGCGCCAGGGGGAACTCCAGGCTCCCTCAGGTGCCAGCCTTGGGCTGGCAGGGGGTACAGAGGCTTAGCCCTGAGCTCTGGAGGGTGGACAAGGGGGCAGCTCCATCCCAGCTGGCAGGGAGATCAGGCTGGCCTCAAAATGGAGAGGAGGAGTTGTCCCAATTGGGCAGGCAGCTGCCTGCCAGTCGCATGGAGATCAGGACCTGTCCGGATCTCCATGTGGCTGGGAGAGGGGTCCCAGCTGCCAGGCAGCTGCCTGCCAACCATGGTCCTGATCTTTAAAGGGCAGAGAGGCAGCTATCCAGCAGCCAGGACAGCTCTCTCAGCCACATGGGGAGATCAGGACAGTCCTGACTTCCATGTGGCTGGCAGGGAGCTGCCCAGTAGCCAGAACAGGTCTCCCAGTTACATGGAGAGCAGGAGAGATCCTGATCTCCATGTGGCTGAGAGGCAGAGTCCTACCAAGCAGGGACAGTTATCCCCACCCCGTGTGGCCTAGGCTGACTGGGAACAATTTGCTCCCAGTCAGTGTCTACACATGTGGCCTGGCACATTAGTTAATGTACTATGTTCTAGTACCCATGCCTACAGGTACTAGAAAATGGTGCATTAGACTAATATACTGTGCAGGTGTAGATGATGATACTTTACAGTGTATTAGATTAATATAAAGCACAGTAAAACGTCTTGTGTAGCTGCACCTACTGAGGTATTTGATTTGATCATTTGAACTGCCCTCCCACTCTGGTGGCTTCTTAAGAATAAGTTTTTGTACAATTGTTAAAGGTAAGTATTGGCAGAGGCATAACTTATAATTTGCACTCATAGCAAGTTGCTGCTGTTGGGGATAATATGATGGGAACAAATGTGGGAAAGAAATTTAAAAGCTGAAATATGGTGTTCAAAACAATAAGAAGGTTAACCCTCTGCCCTGAGTACCAGAGCTGCTTCAGGGAAGGTGCAAAGGGCAAGGCCCCCACCGAGGGCTTGTGTCCCACATGCCCACCCATAGTTATGCTACTATGGTATTGGTGCTGACTGGAATGTTTTCAAAACATCTTGAAAACAAAAATAGATGATGTGATGATGATGTGTTGCATCTGCATATGTGAATCTAAAATTATTTTCTGTTACTTTCTGTTGATGCTAACAATACGATGCATGTATAGTTTTACTTTATGTTTACAATATATTCTGTGCCTGCCAGTTTGGTAGCATCTTTCCCATGCTTGTGACTGGAGTCATTTTATTTATGAAGGCCCAGACACAAACATAACAGATGAGTTTTGTTGTAACAAAGGCCATCTGAGAGATTATTTTGCAAATAAACAAATCACTTTGGTCCCCATTTGTGTGAATTCATATATTACAGTAGCATTCAATTTCTTTTAAAATGCAAAGGTAAATAAAGAAACACCTATGGGGAAAAAGTTTAAAGTAAGTCAAGAATAACATTTTTTGCATACTGTTGAATACTCAGAATGATATTACTCCCTGAATATTTCTGTACAAGCTCACTGTATTTTTGTTAGTGATTTTAGCTCAAGTAATGTTGAGCACTGACTATCTTGTGTATGAGTATTTGGGAAATGGCTCTTGAAGGTGGGTAGACAGACACATTAGGTGACTGCCTGTACATTGTCATTTTCCCTATTCCAGCTTCAACCAGCTGCCCAGCTATCTGGGATGCTCTGGGGAGTTTCTGTTTACTGAGTGTATATTTGGGTTTGTTAATGTGACTCCTAGCTTTAGAGCAATTTGCTATGTTATTAAAACCAGACCTTTGAACCCAAAACCTGTAGGCTGATTTCTTTCTGTACACACGTGTGTGCCTGTTATACCTCAATGAGCTTCTTTTTCTGAACAATTTGCTATTGCAAGTCTTCACCCTTATCTTCTCTTACTATAGACACCAAACAGACCAGAAATTAAGAAAACAGAAAACTGTTTCCCAGATAACTGTTAGACTTGGTGTAAGACAGTGCACAATAGGGAAATGAAACAGGCAAGTGAAACAAGACTAAGTTGGAAGAGTGACTTAACAAACTGGATAGAGTAATTTAGCAGGACAGTAGGGCTAGGGACAAACATTACACATAAACCAGTTTAAGTGATCAGAAAGTGGTTTAAACCTGTAATAGAACAGATGTTCAGTGCACATAAACCAGTTTTAAAATGGCTAAAACCAGTTTGAGATAAACCTGGTTGAATGTAGAATGACTTAACTGATTTGGCTCAAACTGGTTTATGTAATGTCTGTCACAGACCTCTTGCTGGTTTAAGATAAATCAGACTCCCCCAGCATCTCAGTATGCTTTCACGGCAGGGCTGCTCTCAGGAGCTTCCAAGACTACGGGCTGCTTCCCCCCTCCCTTCACCACTCCCTGCTAAGCAGGAATTCCCCTCTGCCTTGCTGAGGAGGTGTCTGTGTATTAGCTAGCAGACCACATGCTGGCTATAGTCCATGATGAATCAACAGGCAGAATCAACAAGTAGCTGGTAATGTTCCTTTGTTGTTTTCTTAATCAGGTGATAACTATGGTTATTAATTCCCTGATGGACTAATCAGAGCTCCTGCTAGTACCTGGCCATGCCCCTCTCAGCTCCATGCTGTGGAAGGAAGAGAGGATTGTTCTAGCACCCCTCAGCTTCTAGCCTGAGCCACTGCAGGCATGTGCTGGCATTTCTGGGATGTCTGTCCAGTTGCAAAACTGATTTAGCCTAGCTAGATTAGGCTAAGCTGCAAAGATTGAATCAAGTCAGGCACAGGCTTTTTGAATGTCTGTCCCTAGCCTAAAAATTCTGTTTGCTATTTGCCTAACTTATGCCAGACAGCAAACGTTAAAAATTACAGGGTCATTGGATTTGGGACAGGCTTATCTGGAATCTAACCAGAACTTCAGAAACACTTGAAAATTCTGGTTTCAAGAATTTGAACTGTTGATATATAAGCCGTTGGGTGTATTGCATAATTATTGTGTTCATCATGTATTGTTTTACAAGGACCAAATAATAAAAAAAGGTGTTGGGAGCAACTTAGAAATATTCAGAGAGATTCTTTATTCATTCTAGGTAAGCAGTTGGGGAAGTGGGAGGGGAAATCCCTTCATGTTGATGCAGAGTCTGTCTAATTGCTTTCTGTTGGCTGCTTCTTGCCTTTATTCACCAGTGAGGGAACATTCTTGATTGGTATATTTATTGTGCTTTACTGGAATAATTTTTTTACTAGAATAAAAGATATCTGACATTAATTCTGTTTATTTTGGCTCAGAAGAAATGTATAAGTGTGAGGCTATTATTTGAAGCAGCACTGGCAGTGGTTGTAAAGTAGCAGGGAAAGTGGGTTCTACGTACCTTCAGCTCAACCTTTACTCTTCCAGGATAGGTACAGACAGTCAAAAAGCCTGAGGCTGAATCAATTCAGTCTTTACAGGTTAGTCTAAGCAGTACAGAGTTAAATTGAAACAGAAATGAACAGACTACTTTTGATTCACAAAATGCAGCCACATGCCTGGAGTGGCTCAGGCCAGAAGCTGGGGGGCATTAGAGCACAGCTCTCTGGCTGTGTTCCCTTCCTCTTCCTGCTGCCCCTGAGGTCTCTGGGATTTCCAGTGCAGAATTACAGCAGCAGGATTCTGCAGGGCTCCTCATCACTTCCTCTTCCTGCTTCCAGGTACCTCTGGGATTTGTAGTCTACAGTTGCAGCCAGAAGTAACTTTGAGTTGGGGAAGGGATGTTTAATCCCCTCCCAGGCCCCAGACTCCAGCTGGGGTTTGCCAGGGGGGGGCATCCCCCCCCCCATGTAAACTGGGCTGCATCCCCAGCCAGGCTTGCCCCACCCACCACGTTGTCAGCCAGCCCTCACTGCTCCAGCCCTGTTTACTGGAGCAGACAGCACAGCCCAGCCCAGCCCAGACCAGGGCTGCAAAGGATGCTAGAATGCTCGGGGACTGTAATTTAGCTTAAACCGGGAAGGGTTCTAGGACAGAAGTTTCATAAACTGGTTTGACCCAAATCAGTTAAGTCTGATACTACATTCAGCTAGGTTTATCTTAAGCCAGTTTCAATCATTTTGAAACTGATTTATGTGCACAGAGCTTCTCTTCTGTTACAGGTTTAAACTAGTTTCTGATCACTTAAACTGCATTATGTGTAACTTCTGTCCCTAGCCCCAGGCAGGACAAATAGCAGGATTTTGTAGTGGCCCAAAACCTGACTTCCATGGAGTACCAGTATCCAGATTTATAGAAACATAGATATTTTACAGACTTATGATATGGTATTGGCCTGGGAGTATTTAAAAGCAGGTGCTAATGTTCTATAAGATTTTCAAACTGAAGCAAAAAGTAAAAACAAATTTTGATATTTTTTTATTTATGATTTTAAAGTGCCCCTTGTCTTTTAAATATATACCCTGAAAGGGGCTGTTTTTCTCATGTTACAACTCTCTCTCTGCTTTAAGTCCGTGGCAAGACCTCTTTACAAATTGGCATCTCCTACCCCCAGAGTAGGTGAAGAGGGAGACAGCTCTAACACAGGCCCCAGTCTCTGTTACATCAGTGTTCAGCTTTTCCCAAATCCTTGCTAATGTCTTCCAACAAAAAAGAGTGCTATGCTAGCTACAGAGATCTAAAGGAAAAGTAAAGCAAATATAGAAATAAAGCATCCTAAGTAAACAATAAACCTAACAAATCAGCTCTTCCTTGGTTAAAAGTTCAGCAAAGACAGTGAAAGTAAGAAGTACAGGAGCTCTAGCAGGCAAATCCTGCTGTCCTATTCTGGAGCAGTGGCTCATATGGCAGAAGGTGATTAAACGTTTGACTTAGTGAGGGGGGCAGAATTTAATGGGCTAGGGAGAGGGAAGGTTGAACAGAGAGTATGGAACACAGTTTACAGGGATTCCTTATAGGGAATTGTTTAGGGAATATCTAGGGATAGAGCACATCAGAAAAGGCGTAAGTAAGAGCATACACGCCTTCAATTTCACAGAGGGTTGTACTCAAGGAATTAACACAGAGTAGCCTCTGCAGCATCCCTGCAGCGGTTGAGCTTTGAGGAGCATTCCTTTTCCATTCTATCCTAGCATATTATCAGAAGCCAGTGAGATTCTCAAACTGATATTAATGGAGTGCCAGATGCAAGAAATCAGTTGGCTCCATTGCTTGTGTAAAGGTTTATAATGGCAAACCTATAAACCCTTTCATTTCAAGTATTGTCTGAATTTACGTGGCATCGTTGTGTTCTGGTTTGATAGAGCAAAATGTGAGGAATGTGTTCTATTGGGAGTAATTCAATCTGCACACAATGTGAGTAAGAGGAAGGCTATGCTGGTAAATGACACAGATTTCCAAGAGAACATTTTTGTTAGTCTTGGAACTAAATTAAAGGCCACTTATTCCATTCTGCCTTTTTTTTTTCTTGAAGGTTAATCCAGATTTCTAAGCAAAATGCCCAGATAAAGTTTTCCTCTTTTTAATGGATTGCCATGTCTGTTCCTGTGATTTTACTGCTTTTCTCTGGACTGACACCAATACAAAGATATGAAAATCTGTGCTGGTACCATTATTGTCATAGTAAAAGGAAAAAAAAACAGGGACCTGAAAAAAAAATAAAAACGTTAGGGTCTTCAGATTACTGGTATAATATAGGACTGGCATACAGCTATTAACAATAGTAGTGGATGTATAGTAACAATAGCAATAAACATTTTATGTAAGTACTTTATATTTTTATTTTTTATTATTTTTATACCATTCACTTCTCCTGTAACTTAATTATCACTGCTTTGTACTTTTGAATATTATCCTTAACAAAAAAAAATAAAACCAAGTTACACGTCTTCAGTACTACAGTATAAGTTGGTATAGCATAGTATAGATGTGGTAACTGCTTTTAATGACAGCATTCATTTTTCTATCAGCAACTCTGCCACTTAATTGCTAACGTCCATTAGAAATGTTGGACACGTCCCATCTTGTTGCTTTTTACTGTATTCATATTTTATTATCTCCCTTTTCTCCACCTGAAAAGCCTGCCATTGTTCTTTCAAAAAGTAGGCCTCAGGGGGGCATCTTATTAATTTTCTCTGGTAAAAACTAACATTAAAATCCTTTAGTATCTCCATTGTGATTTTACCATGCTTCTTCTCATTTAATTTGCCAGTAGTCCAAAATACTGAGTAATTCTTTTACTAGTGTCCTCCTTCTGAGATAATATGTGTTTTTTCAGTCTTTACTAGCCCTCTTAAGCCTTCCTCAATTTCATCTTGCATTTTAAGTCTCCTAGTGTTTCAATTCTGAAAGTTATTTACTTTGACTCCATCAATGAACCTGTCCAATTAACTAGTGGGGGTTTTATTTCTGTTTGTTTGTGGTACAGTTGTTGTTATGAATCTCCTTGCTTATGTTGCTGAATGTATCTAGAGCTCTGTTTTTCACATCAAACACATGAACACTCACACCTGCTGTGGGCACTTCATAGTTTATGGTCTCTAGTCAAGCATACTACTGAATGAGGACCTGGATGCAAGTTCACTTCCAACAGCTGCAAACCACTGGATGCTGTTGATGTCTTGAAGTTAGTACCTGTTAGGGTGTGCCACAGGTTCACTTGCAGCAGTTGCAAATCATTGCAATGTAGCAACTTATTAAAGGTAGTACATGCTAAGAAATAACCCTTGCCTGAAAGCAAATATCTTTGCAATGCTAAGGACACAATGCATGATAAAATGCTTGAACATGCGTATGCTCCCATTTTAACTGCACTTAGTAACTGTTAAGTTGAATGTCTGACACCACCTCTGACACGGTGAGAGAGAAAGAGAGGTAATACTTTATTAGAAATCAGATTGTCTAAAAGGAATTCTAGCATTTTAGTTTTAAAATCCTGTTACATTTTTATCATGAGATGGACTGTTACATTTTTATCATGTTACATTTAAAATCCTGTTACATTTTTATCATGAGATGGACTGTTGCATCTCCTATGTATAAACCACTACAAGTAACATAACAAATATACTCTGATCTGTTTTGAATTCACTGTTCCTCACAACCGTGAGAAAACCTCTAGGAATGCATACTTCCTGTGACAGTATTAGATATTACTGCTTCTGGCTAGCTTTTCAGAATTGCCAAACCCTATTAAAATCCTAAAGCCTTTACAATTCATTAATTAACGAAATGATGAAGTTGCACAACAAGTTTATCTAGATCTAGGGCTTTGCTGCAGAAAGCCAGCTCATTAAGTGCTGAACTATGGCTGGATCATGGGACAGCAAGTATATCAAAGGCATGTGCCTGTGCCACTGAAGTCATTGGAAGCTTTGCCATTAAATTCACCAAGTGCATGTTCCAGTCCCAATAACAATGAGGGCTGAAAGCTTGCTCTGTTTTGCACATTGATTTAAAAAATGTCAACACAAATTTTGGATCGTGTATTCAGATTGTCCACAGTTGAATATCTTTCCTGTCTATACCAATTTTAACCAGTTGAGAACTGATTCAAAGACTGCACAATTAACCTAAATGTCGTACTTCTTTCTGTTTGCTTCAGGTCTATTCCTTGCTTAAATCTAATGCTCATTTTGCTCATTGAGCACTTGTGCACAGTGCTACTTTTAAAATGCTACTTTTCATTTGCTTTTTGCAACGGAGATCATCTCTGTGTGTGTTTGTATGCATGTTTTCTTGTTCAAGAGAGCTTCTTCATCCATGCAGAAATTTCATTAGCAAATTTCCTGTTTCATGTCAAAAAGGTCCAAAAAGAACTTCTACCAGTGCTGTAGGTTTTCACTTTTTCTCCTTTTTGTCTGTCCTCCTTCCTACTTAGCTTCTCCACAGTTAGTTCCAATTCATTCAGAGAACATACAAAGTAGGTTATTTCTTCTGTATAGTAGGGTTAGCCTGTGCATTTAGTATGGCTAACAAAGCTCAAATAGCCAAAGTTTGCTCTCAGTTATCCATATGCAGATCTCATTGACATAACTGGGAGTTTATTCTATGTAAATGAGGGCAAGTCTACATGAGGTGTTCACTGAGCAGTAGATTAATTAGCAGTGCAATAAATGTCTTGGCATCTACACATGCACCCCTATTAGGCTGGAGTAAACTAATTTTGATGACTTCGTGAAGGAACATCTTGAGAAGCTGGATACCTTCAAGTCAGCCGGCCCTGACAATCTTCACCACAGGGTACTCAAGGAGCTGGCGAGCATCATAGCCCAGCCTCTAGCGCGGATCTTTGAAAACTCTTGGCGCTCTGGTGTAGTGCCCAAAGACTGGAAGAAGGCCAATGTGGTGCCCGTCTTCAAGAAAGGGAGGAAACTGGATCTGGCTAACTATAGGCCCATTAGCCTGACTTCTATCCCGGGGAAGATCTTAGAAAAGTTTATTAAAGAGGCCATCCTTAATGGACTGGCCGACGCCAACATCTTAAGGGATAGCCAGCATGGGTTTGTTGCGGGTAGGTCTTGCTTGACCAATCTCATTTCCTTCTACGACCAGGTGACCTATCACCTGGGCAAGGGAGAAGAGACTGACGTCATATATCTTGACTTCAAAAAAGCCTTCGATCCGGTTTCCCATGATCACCTCTTGGAGAAACTGGCCAATTGTCGCCTTGGGTCCTCCA
>NW_005842371.1:326680-331527 GCF_000455745.1 Alligator sinensis | reverse complement strand
CGCGACACGTCTTCTCTCTCTCGCTCCGGGAGAAGGATGGGGAAGCCTTGCCAAACCCACAGGCCCGTTGTGTCAGGATGGCAGTGGAAAGGCACCATCTGTCTTTCCATCCCCCAAGGAAGGAATCCCCCATCCTGGCATATGATGGGCCTCCTTGATGTTAGGGAGATGCATCAGCCAAAGTGCTTTCAGCCCATAACGTTAAGAACGAAATGCCTGTCCTTAAATAGTCGATGGCTAAAATCCCCATAGAGCCCCCTGTTATTATATTGCTGGCCTTTGCTAAAGATGCCTTGGAATGTTATAGAGGAGGCAAAACATGACTAAGAAGATGAGAGCGGATTCAAGAAGGAAGGAGCAAAATCACTTCTAGGTCCCTTCCAGCCCTAATGTCTATGAAATCTATTAAATTTACTCTGCAGTAGAATAGTACTTGCAAATAACTCCACAACAGCACACATGTAGACATTACCCCAGGTGGCTGGGGCATGAAGGTGCTTCAGTGAGGGGGCAGCCTACCAGCTAGCCCCACACTAAAGCACCCTTGTCCCCAGTCAGACCCTCTGCAGCATATTGAGCTGGGGGAGCAGCCCCCAGTTGGCAGGTTAATCCCCTGGGCCCCCTGCCAGCCAGGGCTGTTCTGACCCAGCTCAACATGTTGTGCTGCCAGGCACATGTTCAAATGGCAATAAACTCCAGAGTTTATTGCTCCTGGGCACACGTTCAAATGATGCACTTGGGAACAATAAACTCCAGAGCATTGCTTTGCATTAATTGCATGTGTAGATGTGCCCTTAGAGAAGAATTTGGGCCCAACACTTTACATGGTGGCACTTCACATGGACCGCAAGTTGGGATCTTTTAAAATAATGATTTTCATTAAAAATATAATAGCATTCAGTGGCAACACGTAGGGGGTGCACGTGCACCCCCTGAGAGCACCGGTGCACCCCCTGACCAGCCATGCTCCCTGGTTAGGCAATAGGGAGGGGGGACAGGCATGAGCACTGGTGTCCCCCCTGCAAGCACCAGAATCTCCCAGAAGTGGCTGCAGCAATTGCCCCCCTCCCCCCCCCAGTCTGGTGGACTAGTCATAGTGGGGCACATGCCCCGCCCCCCCGACTAAGGGGACACCAGTCAATTAAAGTTTTAGTTCTCTCAATAAGATATATGTTTTGGTCGTGTTGAGAGACACAGAGCACTCTTTTTCCATATTTTTTTTTCTTTAAAAAAAAGAACCCCTTGTACAAATGCCAAAGTCAATGGTTCTTTAAAAAAAAATTGAGACAGAATATAAGCGCTAGACTAATATGACAAGTGTGTTTATATTCTTGAGAATGTATTCCAACATGGTGCCACTTGTTTGGAATGTATAGAGAGATTATCAGGGGTGCATCTACATGAGACACTAACTGCGTAGTAGCCTAATAATACTGTGCAGTAGTGTGCTGGGCAAAAACTGTGCTAATACACTACTAAACAGTAGTATTAGGCTACTGCGCAGTAAGCATCACTAAAACACACTACCCATGTGTTTGGTGGCACCAGTTACTGTGCATTGATTTAGTACTTGGTTATCCAAGTATTCAACTTAATGTGCAGTAACTATGGCACATAAATGAATGTGTAGATGCACCCCGGGAATGCCAATATCTCCTCTCATTGCATCAAATTTATCTATATTCTAATCTGGCTGCTAGTTTATAATGCACCAATACTTGTCAGTATTAGTCATTTTATTTTATATGCTCCCTTTTCCCCCTGCCTATATTTATCCCCAACTGTAATTCTGCTCAGAAGTTTTCTTCAAATCTGAAATTAATTAATTTAGACTTTAGAAGTTTTGGAGTTAGGAGTTAGTTTGGGCAGGGTTTATCTAAACTTTAAAACTTCTGCACTAGTGTTTCCTGTTCTCCTCATTTAGCTCCTGACACTTGATTATGGGCTCCAGTATGCCATAATGCATTCTGGAGAATAAATTCCTGAGGTGAAATACTGACCCTATTGAAACAAATGACAAAAATCTCAAATACTTTAATAAAGACAGCATTTTACCCTACACTTTCTTTAGAATTTAAAGGAACAGGTCAGCTGGGCTCCATTGAAGGTCACTGTGTCTGCACCAGGACAGAGAAGTGAATGGCCCTAGGAAAGTCTGAAAGAGCCTAATCAAAGATCAAAGTTAAAGATAGGTCATCAGAATTTCAGTTGTGTATATGAACACTGAGCGACTAGGGTTCTTCTATTATACTTAATTAATCCAAATAATATGGGTAAATTCACAAGGCCTAAGGAAAGGGATAACATATGATATTAGCTTATTTCAGCTCTCTTTCACAAATGAGTTTTCTATTTCAAAATATTCTCCTTTTTGTATATTTGCTTTTGTATGTGTTACCCATTTTTATGTTTTCTATCCAAAAGTCAGTACTTTACAGATATTTATTAGGTGAGACAGATGCCATAATAGTAGATGGAGAAGTTTCCTAAATAACATTAACCATCTCAAAGCAATGGTAAATTTCTTCCAACACACTCGTGCTATGTTTACTATATAATTCAGCTAATAGAAGTTTAGGTGTCTATTTCTTCACTAATACTAATGGTAAGACTAGCCGGTTCCATTGTGGTCAGTGGGGCTATTTTCTGAGTATTCAAGTGCCATTCCATAAGTAACTGTATCACAGTGTGACCCTAAGTTTTAGACTCAATTTTAATATAGCCTGATTCTACCACTTTTGCATCTATCAAGTTAGGGGCTAGACAGTACAGCCTTTAACCAGGTTGAGAACTTGCACTCAATTCATCCCCTTAAGTAGCCCATCACCACTTGAAGGTTCTTACTAAACCCCTAAAAGCTTGCCATTTACAATCTTTTATTTCAGAAAGTGGGGTTATAATTCATAATGAATTTAAGCAATGGAAAAAAGCACTTTCGAATTAGACAAGGATCTTTGGGTTAATCTGATATCTTTTATTAAACCAACTTTAAATAGTTGGAAAAAAAATTTTTAGCAAGAGCTGTTGGGTTTTTTCCAACTATTTAAGTTCACTCAAAGGACCTTGTCTAGTTATGTCCTTAGACCAACACAGCTACAAACTACAACTCTAGAATTAGAGCTATTCTGAAAATAAGAACTTGTGTATTTATCAGACACAATTTTTTATCTCCTAGGTATGATTTATCATTTCTTTGGAATGAATGAGTTCAAAGATTCCTTTTGTGGGTTTCTGAGACATGGAAAGGAAATACCTTTGAAAAATAGCTTTCAACTGCTCATAATTTTCATCATAACTTTTCCTTGTTTTCATTTGCTAAATGCAGACAGCTATGAAGGTAACAACATTTAAGCAACTTCAGCCTTTTTCTTAATTAAGAGGTCACCTCTGTTGCTTTCCCTACATATAATAAGTAGATAAAAACTTATTCTGGGGCAAATTGCTTGAATATATGCTTTATTACTATTATTGCCATGGAGCCTTGGAGCTCTTCACATGGGCCTCCTCCCCAGTGTGCTAAGGAATGTAGGAACAGAGGGGAAAAAAGGCTGCTCAAGAGCTTACAGCCTAAGACAACAAATGGATACAGAAAGAAGAATATGAGGAAACACTGAGACAATATTTGTCAGTCTGATAGGTGGTAATATAAAGATGAGTTTATACACTGGAGCAGAGGTTTTTTAAACAGCTTAAAATTCTGTGCTTGATTGTATGAAAAAAGTGGGTGGCTAATACTGTATCACTTCAGTGTAATGAGTACATCTACTTTATTATTTATTTCTTAAGGAATTGTAGCTATCTGCTAGCTTTTCCTAGTCTTTCTTCTGTCTCACAGCCTTAGAGACACTAGATCTTCATAGATTTACTCATGAAAACAAATTTTCAGGAGCAGCTAAGGTTTCAGCTTCTGTTAAGCAGGAATAGGAGAGCAAGTCAGCTAATGATTAGGCTCTGTCTCTGCTCTATTCAGCCATATCTGTAGAAAAATCTTTTTTCTTTCAACTTTTCAAAAATATGGCATATGTTATTTTCTGGGTCATATTATATGCAAGAAAATATGGTACCTAAACTTCCATACAGCATAACATAGCAAATTAGAAAGCTGTAGTGGTGAAGAGAGGGAAAACACAAATCACATCTTTGCTCATCACTTTACTATGGCCAGCTGGCATAGCTTAGAGAACCACTAAGTCATCACACTCATGTGAGAATCAGAGAGAATTATCATGCTTCCTAATACTTCTCCACACCTTCTGAACCAAACAACTGAAGTCACAAGTCAATCTGGACTTGGATGTTCAGGGTACCTATATGCATCCCTAGTGCTGCTTCTTGGGTAACTTTGAAAGTCACTTCCTCCTCTTTTCCAGGTTACCTTCTTTTTTGTTTTCTTAATCACACTAAAGAATGGATACAGATGGCAAACACGTTAAAATACATTGATTCATTTGGTGTAAGATAAAAAAGATCTATTGCTTTGGAAATATGGTTTTAATGTAATGAATTTTGATGTTTCCATGTGTTGTTCCAACTATGTTATGGGGATATTTGTAGAGTAAATAGAGTTTCACGTGAGTAAATGATATCAGGCTCTGGCCTAAACGTGATAATAAAAATAGTGTAATTTTGTTTTTAAAACATTAAGTAAAGCTTAAAAAAAATTCTACAAGAAAACAAAAATTCAACACAGTTTAAATAATGCAAGAATCATGCAAGTTATCTCCTTAATTTACAAAAATAGTGGACAAAGAACATAAAGTTTAATGATATATTTCATAGATTCATAGATGTTAGGGTCAGAAGGGACCTCAATAGATCATCGAGTCTGACCCCCTGCATAGGCAGGA
>NW_005842371.1:326074-326503 GCF_000455745.1 Alligator sinensis | reverse complement strand
TAGGGTCGGAAGGGACCTCAATAGATCATCGAGTCCGATCCCCTGCATAGGCAGGAAAGAGTACTGGGTCTAGATGACCCCAGCTAGATGCTTATCTAACCTCTTCTTGAAGACCCCCAGGGTAGGGGAGAGCACCACCTCCCTTGGGAGCCCATTTCAGACCTTGGCCACTCTAACTGTGAAGAAGTTCTTCCTAATGTCCAATCTAAATCTGCTCTGTGCTAACTTGTGGCCATTATTTCTTGTAACCCCCGGGGGCGCCTTGGGGAATAAATCCTCACCAATTCCCTTCTGTGCCCCCGTGATGAACTTATAGGCAGCCACAAGGTTGCCTCTCAACCTTCTCTTGTGGAGGCTGAAGAGGTCCAGGTTCTCTAGTCTCTCCTCATAGGGCTTGGTCTGCAAGCCCTTAACCATACAAGTGGCCCT
>NW_005842371.1:318410-324547 GCF_000455745.1 Alligator sinensis | reverse complement strand
AGGTGGAGGTCCTGTACACAGGTTAGAAACCTGCGTGAACGGTGGGACTTTGCCATCTGCGTCTCCCAGCAGATGTCTGGGTAGTTTAGGTCCCCCATGACTACCGCCTCCTTAGCTTTTATGGTCTCCGAGAACTGCCTCAGGAGCCCCGAATCTATTTCTTCCCCTTGGTGTGGGGGTCTGTAGCAGACCCCTACCACCGAATCTCTTTCTCCTTGCCCCCCATGTAGCCTAACCTACAATCCTTCTACTTCCTTATCCTTCGATTCCGTCTTGATAAGGGTTGATGTATATTGCTCATTGACATAGAGCGCAACCCCTCCCCCTTTTTTCCCCACCCTGTCCTTTCTGTACAATCTATAACCCTCAATATGTACCGCCCCGTCGTGGGACGAATCCCATTTATTGTATCTTATATACCTGTGTTTGTTTAGGCCTGACATAGATATCATGGGATCATTGTGTTTACTCAAGATATACATCACTCTCAAGATTTTTTTATTAGTAGTTAATTTTTATTATTATACCTCACTACTACCTGACAGCTAATACATTTTATTATTTCAAAAAGGGGCTTTTATCACGGCTACCTAAATGAATCCACAGGAGATAGACAATACGTTCTCCCAATGCTACGCCTGTTAAAAAGATATACATGCTTCAAGCCGGAATGAATTCCTCACAGGGCACGTCTACATGAGATGCTGACTGCACAATAACCTGATACTACTGCACAGTAATGTCATGAGGCAGAGACGCTACTGCACAGTAGTATTAGGCTACTGCTCAGTAGTGTCACCTAAAAGGCATTTGCCGGCACTACTGTATAGGAACTCTGGTTACTGCACGTTTATTTAGTACTTGCTTATACAAGTACTAAATAAATGCACAGTAATGACTGCATAAGAGCATCTCATATAGATGCACCCACAGTGTACCAAAAATAATTTAACTGATAATAAAGACTGTTGTTCTCCATGGGGAATAAAAAGTAAGTAGAAAAAATTTATAAAGCTTTGTGATCTACAAATATAGTCAGTTTTATTCTTCTGCTTGAGTATGCTGACCAAGATTTCAATTAATAAGCTAAATGAGAAACAGTTTTCCTATCTTTGAAAGTTCTCTGAATATGAGAAAATTTCCTGTTCTGCACTGGAATGAAACCAAGACCTTCTGATGTAAGGGATTAAAAAAAAAAAAAAAAGATGGAAAGATGGCAAAAGTACCTAGAGGTAGATTTCCAGTGATAGAAAAAGATTCTTAGCAGCTTTGAAATCAATGTTCAGTTGCTTCTGTCTGTCTTCACGCAGGTGTTCAAACCTTGATCGTTTATATCCTGATGAATAGTATAACCTTTGGAGTCACTTTCTAACCTTTCCTGTTTGAACTGTTTCACTTTGTAGAAATAATTGTATGCACTGAAAAAGAATGACTCGAGCCTGACTCCATGGCCCTGGTGGTTAGATCACTTACCTGGGATGTTTTATCTCATGGTGTAAGTCAGGGTCTTAAATCCGCCACATCACAACTAATTGTTGTTATCATTGGGCAACTGGCAATTTTGGAATTGGTCTTTCTCTGTCTCATTTTATAAGAAAGTTCATCCTTGTTACTGGTACATAACTTCCCACAAGATGACTTTTTTTTTGATGACTCTACTCTTCCTAGGTTTTGTTTAAAAAAAAAAAGAAAATTTAGGAGACGTTGTGTTTCCTTTCATGGGAGGAAAGTAAAGGTTTATTTTTAATGGAAGCATATTTTTACTGAAGCACCAATACATTTATTTTCAACCAAATTAGAGTTGCTGGAATGTTGCTTTTTCCTTTAAAAATAAGCTACATTTTTGCCATCGATTTTCACACGGTATTCACATAACAATGAGAAATATAAAGATACTTGTTTGCAAAGTTGAATGTGTTTTGAGCATTTTTGTGGTTTCCTGGGTAAATATTATTAATTCAGTTTTTGATACTCTCAAACTTGTGGAATGTAGCATTTGGAATGGTAGAAAACTAAAGATTCTTCTACCCGGAGAAAACAGATGCCTTCAATGTTTTGGATCTTCCCAGTGGATGTCTTGTTTTTCTTTCTTTCTTTCTGGATGTGTGGCTTTTTACATAAAGCACCAATACAGAATGATAAGGTCTCCCTCCACCTAACATTAGTCACTAAATATACATTCCCTGAGAGAAAAGCAGGCCAGAATTCACCTCCTATAAGTGTCCAGCTCACATCTGAAAAAGCAGGAGCCCATTTCCCACATCCAAGGATAGGGCTGGTCCACGATACTGTAAGATGTATTCTAATGCTGGTTTCTACCCAAGACAAAATGGGAAGACCTCTTCATCTCAAGCTGGAAGCATGCCAGCTTTTAGCCATGAAGATCTAGCTATGCATTTATGCTTGCTGTCCTCATTTCCTTTTGCAAAATTAGTCCTAAGAACTTAATCATGAGTACAATATTTAATTCAATAAATGCCTGAGGCATTTATATAGATACCAAAAACAAAATCTATAAGAAACTTTAGTTACTTTAGATATGCTGTGAAGTAGAAATCATAAAACATATAGTTACCAATAGTTTTCTGTAACTCAGTATATAGCCTGTTACTGGAACACATTCCTGTTGTTTCTGTTAGCTGGTCTAAACCTGAGTAAGCATGCATTCACCTCTGACACCGTATCTAATGCCACATGGGAAGAATCCACATCTGGAAACAGTACATGCAGTAATTGTGCTCTTCTGAGAGAAGATTTTCTTTTGGATGATAATTGCCATGTAAGACCCAGGGGCTGTTGTCAGCTGGAAAGCTCTTATCACAACAAAGTAGGGAGACTTGCATTCAGTTCGGGACTCTTTCAAGTCTTCTGTGTCCTCCAGTCTCTCTAAAGCTTGATTATTAGTACTTGATAAACTAGATTAATAATTATACATTGACATAAAAGTTTTTAATGTGGCTAAAAGGCTTAGGACCAGACTATCTAAGAACATAGGACTGGAAGGGACTTCCTGGCTTGTCAAAGTCAGTCCCCTATTATCACAAATAACCATGTCACAGGGGGGCAGATCCAGATTGGCCACATTTGTATCTCCAGCTGAGAACTGCAATGCCTATAAATTACTTGCCTAACCTGGAGGCCAAGTCAGGTAGTTAGAATTAGGCAACTGAAATGAATGGGGAGAATTGGGTGTCCTTCAGGAGCATTTTTGTGTTACGTGTCTCTATCCAGAGAGTGATTCAGAAAGCTTGGATGTCCTGAGCACTAGCAAATAGAAAACATTTAGTGTAAAGGTGTCTCTCAACTCCCATCCCTGTACTGAGTTTAGGTACCTGCCTCATACCCTGCCTTCATTGGCACCTTTATTTGCATGGAAATCACAGCACCTAATTGCTCCTCTGAAGGTACGTGTTGGTAAGGATTCAAACCAACATTTTCCAGGAGACTATCCCAGCCACCAGGCTACCGGCTAGCTGTACTGAGTTCATTCTTCATCTCTCCTCTGCTGAAACTGGGCTACTTGGAGGAAAGAAATGCAGGAAGAGATCAAGAAAAGAAAATCCTGACTGTAGCCCTGAGTAGTGGGCACTTGCTTAGGAGAGGGTGATTCCTGAGTTTTGGTTTCTGTTCCTGGGATGCTTTAAATAGATGTTGATGAAAATGCACAAAGAATACTAGGAGCTGGGACAAGAAATCATCTCATCTTTTAAGGGAGCATCGTCCTTTCTGGGCTACAGAGTCAGGCTCCTTCCTTATTCTCCTTCTGGTCCCATACCTGTTGTATTCATGGTGGAACAGTGGCTTGGCTTCAAAAGGATGGGTAGAAGGGACACTTAGCTCAGTTTATTCCATGGCACTCACCTGGGAAGGAGGAGATATAGATTTAAATCTGCTTGGACTAGATGCTTAGAATCCAGGTTTCCCAATTCATGGTTGGGCAAAGGGTGTGAATCACCAGCAGGTTTGTTTTTTAATTAAAGTGATTGTAGTGGGTAATTTGGTGCTGTCAGTTATGTTAGGTGTGATCTGACCAGATCAGGTGTCCCCAAGGCTTGGGGAAGCCTGTTTTTTGAATCTATAACAGACTTGAGCAGCATTTGGTTTCCTAAACATATGGCTCAGTCAATATGGTAGTAATTCTGGGATTGCACAGTAAATCAATTTCAAGCGCCTAAATCTTTTCCTAGTCCTAATTCCTAGTGAGGTGCCTACAGGATCAATCTGGATCTGGTCTATCATCACTTTTATAAACTAACTGAATTCCATTTTAAACCAGTAAGGTTTTTAATCCTCTTTACTCATATTGCAAGGCTGTTTCAGAACTTTGATTTTCTCATCATAAGAAACATATTTCTCATTCCTAGCCTACATGTATTCATATCAGATTATAGCCATTTGTTCTTGTGGTAAATTTCATTAGTAAGCTTGATACCACAGTCCCCACTAGAAATATAAAATTTGAAATCCCCCAAGGAATCATATTGTGCCATTCTGCCAGAGCTACAGTGAAGAGGGATAACTGAGCTGGACCCCTAGTTCCATAAAAGAGGACCATTAAGACATTTTCTTTTGGGGCTTTAACTCCCCATCTTGGTCCAAAAGTGTCTATATTTGGTTAGATAGAAGTATGCAACAAAAGACTTCTTGGGGGGTTAAAGGAAGTTTAAGGCTTGTTTACTACTATGAGGTAGGAGAAAAGGAGGCTGTAGTGGTGGGCGTATGGGTTCCTGATGAAATTATTACTTTAGTGTTACCTGGATTTTATTTACTGTGTTGTTTCTAGAGCCTTGGATAAGTGTCTTTTTGTTATTTTTATTCTAAAATAGATGGTGAGCGTTGTTTCCATTATGGCTCATTCTTCATTCCAGTTACTCTCATATGTCTTCAATATGCTATACTGCAGATACACTTAGGGTTGTGCTCACTTAGGGCTGGCTGACTGAAGTTCATTTGAGCTGTGGCAATTTTAGTTGGAAGGGCTATTTTTAGAATCCCCCTGTTTTGGTTCAGGTTTTCAGCATTTGAAAATTCAAGCTGAAATGAATATCAATTAAATATGATCTTAGGTGGCTAAATGTATCCAGATGCCCTAGTCCAAGGTTCACTCTCTTTTAAAAGACATTGAGCTGTAGCATTATCTCAACTACCTTCCAAGGGGAAGACCAACTGAAAAAGGATAGAAAAGAACAAAGGAAAGAAAGAAAGAGGGGGAAAAAAAAGAAACAGCCACATAACCATGTGTTATCTCATAAAAGGTGTCAGATGAGAAGTGGTTCTTATTTTACATGAAATAATTTTTTATCCTTAGCTTATATATTATTTATATGCATAAAGTAAAACTACAAAACTTAGATAAAAGAGCTGTCAGTTCTTTCCCCTTACTATGTGAAAAAGATTTGAATTATTGGCAAATGTAAGAAACCCATCCTAAAAACTGTTGAGTACTTCAAATCTCACTTCAGTTACAGTTGTCAGTGCCAAGCACCTCCAAGTCATTTTCAGTCACTTACTTTTTCACTAGCAGCTGAAAATAACAGCAGTATATGCATATTTCCTTTCCACTTTTGTCTGCTAGTGGGTGCTGGCAAACTAGCTAGCAATGGAGACATGTTTTTCCAAACCAGCAATGACTGTCTTTAAAAAAAAGTTGATATTTACTTAGTAGTTTTATATATTACATAATATACATATCATTTTGAACAATAATAAGCAGTAGAATCTGTTTGTGTGTGGCAGAGCTTAAGAATTTATTTGCTGGAAACACAAAGAAAACAGAGTTCCCCCCTAGTTGTGTGGATATTTGCCAGGGTGACCTCAAGCAAACTTTATATGCAACTTAAAAAAAAGTTGATATTTACTTAGTAGTTTTATATATTACATAATATACATATCATTTTGAACAATAATAAGCAGTAGAATCTGTTTGTGTGTGGCAGAGCTTAAGAATTTATTTGCTGGAAACACAAAGAAAACAGAGTTCCCCCCTAGTTGTGTGGATATTTGCCAGGGTGACCTCAAGCAAACTTTATATGCAACCCCCCCCCGCCCCAAAAACCCCCAAAACCCTCCTACTAAGGACACTGAGGATTAAAAATATGAATCTGGAAAATGGTAAAACCTGTTGTTTGATCATAATA
>NW_005842371.1:299464-318400 GCF_000455745.1 Alligator sinensis | reverse complement strand
GTATAATTATGGGAGGGAAACAAATGTGGATGGTCTTTAAAACAATTTTAATGTTAAAGTAAGTTCCATCACTAATGGAATTTCCTTATGGAAGGGATTTTATCTGAAATATTCTACCAATCTTTGGCTCAGATTTGTAAGTAGAAAGGTAAACTTTTAGAGGCTTAATGTTGGAACTAAAGTTTTCTACTTTATTTAAAAATTGCTGTCCTCCATCTTCTCTTTTTTGTTCTTTTTCTCTCTCTGTTAAAATAATATAGAAAAGGAGCTAGGATAAAGACTATGCAAACCTGAAATAAAAAATACATAGCTGGTATCTAGCTGTGTACAGCTATGGTGCAATTGAAATAATAATAAAGTATAGAAAAAGTGCACACAATTGGAACCGACTCACTGCTACAATTAGTTTACAAGTATTTATTTGGATAGAATAAAAAAAAAATGGCATACTTGTGTATTATGAGTTGCAGAATAAAAACTTTGACCTTTCCATGTGGTGTTATCAGAGCCCTTCTTAAGCAATTCCAACCATTTACATAATTTAACTGTATCACTAACTGATCACACCAATTTTTATCTTTAAATTTCATATATTTATTTATTCATTACAGACCTAATTTCAAGTAAGAGAAGTGAAATCTCTCTCATACATGACCCAAAGACAATCAGTCTGGGTACAGACATCACACATGTCCCTGGACTTGTTGTGCCGGTGTATGTCCTGGAATAGAAATATCCCAGGATGCATATCACTTCTAATCAGGGTTAGTCAGTGACTTAATGCACTTCTGGCATTCATTCAATGATGCAATCCCAGGATAAGTGTTCAGAAGCATTTTGTAATCTGTTATCCCGTGAACCTTTTTAGGATTTACCCCAAGACAAAAGACATGGAGGTCTGAATGACTGCTCTTTGTTCTGGAATAAAATGACGTATCCCTGGCAAATGTGATATCTGTTTTAGCTTCAGTCTGGCAACTTATAGTTTTACTTGAATGAGGCATTTATACTAGGTTTGAGGTCTCCAGTTTGGAAAAATGTATATCATCTGATACCACAGTTATATTTGTGGAGTTTTATCCCCAGATATTGATATCTTTTAACACTAGTCCTAGTCTGAAACTATTACCTCAGGCATGAATGTGTGTGTATATATATATATATATATATATATATGTGTGTGTGTGTGTGTGTGTGTGTATATATATATATATATGTTGGAGGGATGGAGAGTTCTCTTCTGAAGCTAACACCTAGAGAATAACTGCTCTTTTCTGTCTCCCTTTGTACTGCTTTCAAGAAGAGCTGAGAAAATAATGCCTCTTTTAGCTAAAATTAGTTTATATCACTTTAAATTTTCAACAGGAATGCAGCTGTGAATAATTAGGTCACATTTTTCTGCTATGCTGCACCACATTATCCGGCAGGTCTAAATGAGAATAAACCTGCTCCTTTTTAGAAAGGGCTTAATCCAGCTACATCAGTGATTCTCAACCAGGGTGCAAGGCACCCTGAGGTGCTACGCAATCCTTTGAAGGGTGGTATGAGGAGGTAAGCCAGGTGTGAGGAGACAAGCATATAAGTGCAGGCTCAAGGTCAGTTAAATTGTACAAATGGTTGAAATCCCTTAAGAAGGACTCTCTGATAAGGTATTCTCCTTCCCCCACTGCCTTGCCCCTCTGCAAGGAGGTAAGCACTCTAATAAATAATTTTTTAAATGTGGTGCCATTCAATTCACAAAAATTATCGAGGGCTGCCTTGAGTCTACAAAGGTTGAGAACTACTGAACTAGATCCTGAACCCCTGCCAGGGAGTGTTGATTCCCCGGTTCTCATTAAATTAAGTGGACCTGTAGAGTATTCAGCCTCCCTAAAGGAGGGCTAAGTTCTTTGTAGGATCATGTCCATACTGGAAATCCAACTGAAGAATATGCTCCAGAAAACTGGCATGCCATAAAGATTAGCATCAATGAAGTATTTAGATAGCTCACAACAGGTCAAATGAATTATGTTTCATTTCCACAATACATCCCATAATGATTTGTATCTTAAATAGCATGTGGAATCATTTCTTAAATTTTAACACAGATTTTTAACCAACGCAGACAAAAGAACACCATTAATTTGTAGGGTCTGGAGGGCAGTCTGTGGGAGAAGGGAAATCTTTATCCTTCATGTATGAATGGAAAAATCAACATTTTGCCCTTTTGTTTGTTTGTTTGTTTGTTTTTAAAATATTTTCCCAGAAGACTGAGAATAGGCAATAAAGTAAACACCCGTGTTCCTCAAGATTATAATAGTTGAACAGGCTGAATAATCACCAGTGGTTTCAGGCTTGGATTTTAAAAGATTACAAATATGATTCTGTGCTCCTTCTTGAGGCAAAGCTCCTCTGAAATGAATGGAATTTCACTACAGTAAAAAAATAAAACTTGGGATTGGGCTTTACGTAAAGCAGCGTGATTGATGTAAAAAGAGCTTATGACTATTCCAAAGTATTTTGGAAGAGATTAAAGAATATTGATGATTCCAGCACCCTTCAAAAATTGTTAACACTGGTTCAGTGATGAACTGCACTCTGCTTCATTCCTCCTCCACCTCACTCCCAAATCCTAGCCTTGGGCTGAAGGAGGTAAGTGAAAGTGCAAAGCAGTTGGACCATGTCTGACATGCTGCATGTGACAGCCTATTGGTGAAGGTGAACAAGGAAAGCATGCCTGATTTATTTTTCCCCAGGTGGCCGCGCAGGTCTGCAGCTGGGGCTGGAGCACCAGAGGTGGAGGTAGCATTGAGGTGGAAGTTGGGAGTGGTGGGGGAAATGGAAGAATATCCCTGCTGAGAGATTTACAGGACAGTGTTAAGGCTATTTAGCCTTCCCCTTAAGGAATGAAACAAGGAGCTGAAGCCATTATAATAAGGGGGGCGGGGGTGGGGGGAGTCACACAGAGGCTTCACCTTGACGAAACAAGTAGTAATTCATACTCAAAGGCACAACAATTACCATATAATTGACCAGCACCGGATATAAGAAATTAGCCCCTCACTTACATTCTAATGGATTCAATGCAGAATAGTGGTGCCATTTATAACTTAGTGTCCTCATCGTGGATTGAAGTTCCAACATGCTAAACATAGCAAACAAACATCACAAAAAGGTTGTCTTTGCCTGAAAATGCTAACCATCCAGGTAAGTGATGATAAACATAAGACAGAAGGAACACATAGATGGGGGAGCAAAGAAGTAACATAGCAAATACTGTGATTCATTCAATAAGCAGGCATCACAAAACCCCTATTCTCTAGCCATTGTTGAACAATTTGTAAGGGCAGATGGAAGGAAGGGGGTCTCAGGGTTGGAGTGAAGAACCAGGAGGTTGGTCTTTGCAGCTTCATTTTAAAATGGGCGCAGAAGTTAATGAAATCATGTTTATGAAGTCTGGTAGCCCTAAAACAGTGATGTGTACATGCACAGAGCAGTTTGTATTTATCCAATGCAAAACCATTTTTGCCATTTTATCCTTTGCCTCCCACATCCCATTGGCTGTGTAGCCGCATCAGTCACTTCTGCATGTGACCGAGACACACAGTTGTTTGCACGTGTCTCTGTTGCCATATAGCTGTTTCACTAGCTATATTGAAAGTAGTTCTTGTGAATGCATTTCTTTGGTGAGGTTATGATATCTTTTAGATAGCACGCTATGCATTGGAAAATTGGCTGTGCCTGCCAGGTTGATTTGCCATATGGTGCTATGTTGTGTGTTTGATCCTTCTTCTGGCTTTAGTCCAGACCCCTTAGATAGGATGAACCCATTTCTGGTAAATCCATGTAGACAGCAGTTTTTGTTCTTTAGAAAAATCATATTTTCTTCTGTCTTTCCTGTTGTTAGCATACTAATTATATTTCTCCATAGTTATTTCTGGGACCATTTTCTTAAAGTGTCAAATGAAATTTTTCAGGTCATTGAATACTGAAGCACATATCATTCCTTTTGGTCAGGAAATCTTTGAGTATTTGCGTCTGCTAGATCCTTTCTTGGTCATTGACTGGTTAGTTTGTAATGACAGCAACATTTCCTCAGCAATGACTTTTTTTTGTTAGAGTACCTGTTTTCTCCATGCTCCTTTCCCTCTCATCCCAGTACATGTCCCATTAATAAACCATACAGTATAATTAACTGGACACTGCATGCAGGAGCCCAACTCTCACCCCCCAAAACAAGTGTCCTACTTCCAGCTTAATTGCAGCCTGAGATCTCTCGGTGGACAGAGGAAATGCTACAAGGACACATTGAAGGCATACCTCAAGAAAGTGAATGCCGACATCATGACCTGGGAGAGGCTAGCTGCTAACTGGGTCTAGTGACACTGCAACCTCAACCAAGTGGCAGCCTGCTTCCAGATAAAACATCTAGTCTTGAAAGCAGAGAAGAGAGAGCACAGGAAGAAAAAAAGAAATCTCAGTCTATGGTCTGCTCTCCCCTGTGGGAAGATCTGCAAATTCTGTGGATGGATCTCTGGCTCAAGGATCGTACTCTTAAGTCATCTCATGACTCAGCAGTGAGCCACGGTAGTGATCATCTTTGAATTTAGGGATTTACAAGGATAAATGTGCCTTTCTGTGTCTGATGACAATGATCAGTGTCTGGATGTGGTATTAACAGATAATTTTCTGCCTTTGTTCCTTTTTACAAAGGAATGGGAGAGCATGTAGGAAAACTCTGCCCCCTTTTGTCAAGAGCTCTTTTTGGGTGCTATATAGTCTGTAGCACGAGCTGTCTTAGGTTACAAACTCCTGAATGCTGATACATAAGTAGAGACAGTGTACCAATGGGTGTATCCAAAACCCTATAAAGATACTGGAATTCTCTCCATTGACTTATTTGGGCTTTGGATCAAGTCCAAATCCTTCCCAAATATTTGGAGACTCAGAATTGTATCTCTCCCCATCCTGATCTTTGGAAAAGTCCAAATATCTGAAGGATGGTCAACAAAGAACTATCAACTTCCTGCCTATATTCATAGATTCATAGATGCTAGGGTCAGAAGGGACCTCAACAGATTACATAGATTTTCATAGATTTCATAGACATTAGGACTGGAAGGGACCTTGGAAGATCATCAAGTCCAACCCCCTGCCCCAGGGGCAGGAAGTCAGCTGGGGTCATAGGATCCCAGCAAGATAAACATCCAAATTTCTCTTGAAGGCGTTCAAAGTAGGTGCTTGAACCACCTCCAGTGACAGTCTATTCTAAGCCTTGAGGGCTCGGACAGTAAAGAAGTTCTTCCTTATGTCCAGCCTGAAACAGTCATGGAGGAGTTTGAGACCATTTGACCTTGTCATCCCTGGGGCACTTCAGTGAACAGACATTCCCCCAGATCCTGGTGAACACCCCTGATAAACTTATAGGTGGCCACCAGATCACCCCTGAGCCTGCGCTTTTACAGGCTGAAGAGTCCCATAGCTCTCAGCTTCTCATCATAAGGTCTATTTTCCTGACTTCTGATCATGTGCATGGCTCCCCTCTGGATTCTCTCAAGCTTTTTTTCCACATCCTTTTTGAGTTTTGGAGCCCAAAACTGGATGTAGTACTCCAGCTGCAGCGTCACCAAGGCTAAGTACAACAGGAGAATGACATCCCGGGATTTGCTTGAGAAGCATCTATGGATGCAAGCCAGCGTTCTGCTCACTTTACTAGCTGCAGCATCGCATTGAAGTCTCAAGTTCTTCTTGTGGTCAGTCATGACCCCTAAGTCCTTTTCGTCCATAGTGCTAGCCAGCATAGCACTGCCAAGCCTATAAGTATGCTGCGGGTTTTTCTTCCCAAGGTGGAGAACCTCGCATTTTTTTTATGTTAAACACCATCAGGTTCTCATCTGCCCATTTCCTGAGCCTGTCCAGGTCAGCCTAGATCACCCTCCTGTCCTCAAGTGTGGACACTTTACCCCAAAGTTTGGTGTCATCAGCAAACTTGGCCAGTCCATTTCTGACACCAATGTCCACATCATTAATGAAGATGTTTAATAGTGTTGGCCCAAGGACAGAGCCTTGAGGGACCCCACTGGTCATAGGGCACCATGATGATTGACTTCTGTCAACCACCACCCTCTGGGTCTGACCACGGAGCCAATTCCCTAGCCAGCGGATCGTGGTGAAGCCAAGGCCACAGTTGGCCAGCTTTGCTAAGCGGTGATCATGGGATACCAGATTGAAGGCTTTTTTAAAGTCAAGTTATATGACATCAATCTCTTCTCCCTCCCTTGTCCCTGTGATAGGTCACCTGGTCATAAAAGGAAATAAGGTTAGTCAGGCAAGACCTACCCACAACAAACCCATGCTGGCTATCCCTCGGAATGCTGCCATTGGCCAGTCTGTTCAGAATGGTTTCTTCGATAATCTTTTCTAAGACCTTCCCTGGGATAGAGGTCAGGCTGATGTGCCTGTAGTTTGCCAGATCCACTTTCCTCCCTTTCTTGAAGATAGGCACCACATTGGCCTTCTTCCAATCTTTGGGCACTTCACCAGAGCACCAGGAGCTCTCAAAGATCCATGCCAGGGGCTGAGCTATGATGCTTGCCAGCTCCTTGAGTACCCTGGGGTGTAAACTGTCAGGGCCGGCTGACTTGAAGGTGTCCAGCCTCTCAAGGTGTTCCTTCATAAGGTCAGCATTGATAGAGGGTAAGGAATCACCCTTACCCAGGCGTTCCCGTCCTATAATGGGCAGGGGTGTCCCTTGGGACTGAGGAAAAACCGATGCAAAGTACCCATTTAGCAAGTTAGCTTTTTCCTGGGTATCGGTTGTTAGTTGTCCCATCTGGTTTAGCAGGGGTTCAATGTTGCCCTTGATTTTCCTTCAGCTGCCTACATACCTAAAAAAGGACTTTTTATTGTCCTTGATACTTGTAGCTAGTTGGAGTTCAGTCACAGCCTTGGCTTTTCTGGTTCACTCCCTGCAGGTCCAGACCAGTGCAGAATATTCCTCCTTGGAGGTGGATTCAGTCCTCCATACTTTCTTTTTAGATGCAGGAGGTCTTTCTTTAGGTGCAGGAGGTCCGCTAGGTCCCTGCAGAGCCATGGGGTCTGCTGTGCCCTTTTGCTGCCTTTCCTCCGAGATGGAATAGATCATCAAGTCTGTCAAAGTGGATATTCTTTTTCAAACATGGAGCCCATTGAATCCAAATCATATGAAAAAGCTAGGACAAAAGTCCATCTTAGGATAAAACATTACAGTCTTTCGGTTTCTAACACCAGCTGGTTAAAATCTAACATATAACATATAACCCTGCATAGGATGCTAGACTGATCTGGTATTTCCCCTCCCCTCTCAGAGTGGGGGAGACCAGGATTTGTTATTTAAAGGTGAATTTGCAAAAATGGTCATTTCATAAGTGCATTTTATTTCAGCCACAGATATGAAAAAGGGGGCAAACCTCAGAACCTAATGCACCCCAGCTTTCAATGAAAAGAAGAGGCATTACATATACTTTATGATACTTTGCATATATTTAATGCACAGGCAAGGTTACCATAATCTTTTCCTTATCATTTCACGTGAAATCATTTCAAGACACTGCTAAGTGATATAGTAACATGTCCTCTGTATTCAGAACAGACTATGTAAAAAATTGTTACAAAGCATGCTGCAAATTAGTGGACCTAAGCAAGCAACCTTTCACAGAGCTTGTGTGTGTCCTCCCAGTATGGAATGAGGGATTCATTCTTGAGACTGTCTTTTGTTATCAGCCATAACTGGTAATTAAAGCTTCTGGAAAATGCCAATTGCAGTACTAAGAATTATTTATTTTAATGGTGAATTTTAGTACAGGGAAAGGATGGCAGATTTACAACCCTGCAAACCTCAATATAAACATATAAGAGAAAAGAGATAGGGTTAAGTGGCAATAATTCATCTCACTGTCTTCAGAAAGCCACCCAGTTTTTAGGGCTCTTCACCTCACTGTCTCAATGCTAGTCTACCACTAAGGTCTGGAGGATTTGAGAATGCTGAAAAAGTATCTACTATACAACTAATTTCAGAGATCACTGGGCAACTATCATATGGTGACTCTTTTAAGACACTTATGCAACAGTTGCGTTTAAACCAATGACTTAGATGCTCTGCTTCCTATTACCAGCCCCAAGAGCCATCTTGGCCCCTGCACGATTATCATCTGATCAAAGCAGATGCTGCAATGAGTTGCAAAACCTCTGAGTTCTAATACAGAGCTGTAAAAAGCACAGAAAGTTTGCCCCACTTGGTTTTAATGAAACATTCCACTTGGTTTTGATCTGTTCCCTTCCTATTCTGCATTTCACTCTGAGATCTGGTTTCATTCAGATATAAAACTCAAAATGAAAAGCAGCCAAAGTGAAAGACTTTCATATGCTTACACAACACAAGTTGGTGCATAATTTTTTTTAATTGAAACCATAAACTGGCTCAGATTTGCTCAACACTAAGTCCAAATACCCTTAAGAAAATGTGCATTTTTTTTCTGTGAGCCTGGCTGCTGATTCTTCAGTACACAAGAATTACAGTGCATGGAAAAGGGGAGGGGTTGCAGAACACAAGTGTCTTTAATGCATCTTTGCACCTCCTTGGATTCATGGCCCAACCCTGATATAAATTAGAGAAAGTTCCCAATTGCTCTATTCCCTGTTGCGATTGCCAAGAATAACCAGAAAGTGGCAGTCCACACACACACACCCTTTGACCATGCTGCTGACCTGCTCCCTACACTACTACAGTAGGTAGTGGAGATGTGCATAGAGCCATTTCATACCCACTTTACTGCTATACCTTGGATTCTGCTCCACCAGCAATCTAATTCTTTTGCACGACTAGGGTGTTATCAGTGCAGCAGGTTCAGTCACTGGTTCCGAGTTTCATGTTCATAATGAAACACAAAACAATTTGGTACAAATTGGAGAACCAGATGCGGGTCACCATGTAGAATGTTAACATGCCCTATGCTCCTGTTGACTTCAATAAGCATTGCACAAGTGATATCTGAACTTCAGGATTTGGTCTTGTATGAATCTTCCATACCACTCCAGTCATAGGCATTTAAAATATTATGAATCAGTTTGATGACATTCTGTTTTTTTGTAACAGGCCTTTCTTTGCAATATTTTATTCTTTCAAAAGTATGCTGCTTTTTCCTGTTGAATTCTGGTGAGGAAAAGATGATGGTTTCCTTTAAAATAACAAGTCAGTGAAGATTGCTAGATGACATAAAACAGGCATACTCTGCATCCGCTGAAGACACAGGCAAAAGATGGAAGCAAAAGATTATAATGAAGCACAGCTGGCTGATAAGTATGTTTAACTTTTGCAATGATTAACTGTGAGAGAGGGAAGGAACTCTTTTAATTTTCAGGATGAAAAACATGCCCATGCAGATTTATCAACAATTTAAAACCAGGCTTGTTGAGTACACAGAAAATGTTGTCTCATTAAAAACATGAAAGATCCGTTACAGGCAAAGAGTAAACAGCACTTTCTATTTACCAGAGCCACGTACAATAATGCAGAATTTGACAATTACTAACTGTCCTTGCTGAGATTTACTGCTGAGCTCTGGTCTGTGTGAAACTACAAAGTCTGACTCTGGGTCCGTCTGGCTCCCCTGGCTCTGAGACAGAGAGAAAAAGAGAGACTACACAAGCGCCACCTTACTTACAAATGCAAAACAGCAGCTCACAGAAATGTTGAAATGCTGCATTTGTATCCTGAGTTAGAGAATTATTACTACTACTTATTTGGAATATTGCAGTAAACAGTGTAAACACAAATCAGCTTAAGATGCAGTACTTCTTCCTCTGAAGTTAGTGAGAGTTTCCTATTGATTTCCTTAAGAGGTAGTGCTGCAACATGGAACATTAAGTTATTCTTAGAGAGACAATAAATAGAACAAGTCTCCCAAAGAGATAGTACAGCAAGGGACTGATGCTGTTGTTAGAAAGAAATGGATTTTTTGCCATTGTACTTCAAGATGAGAATAGAATCTAATTTTCCTTTTTATTTCATTATAAAAGAATGAGTTGCATTGTCCTCATCATCTTACGGTGGCATTCTGAAGACATGTATAGAACCTGAAGGTTCCCTTTGATCAGGTAATGCATGACATGCTTGCAGAGGCCTTGAACCTTCAACTTCTTATGTAGATCCTCACAGTTGTAGAAGTTCTAGGATCAGAATTGTTTGTTCCATTTTACTTTTCTCCATTTACAATGCACATGGGATGCCTTGCTTTGTCATGTGTCATGAAATTAAATCACAATCATTTAAGGAGAAGCTCCTAATGAGCTCATCTTCTTCTACTAGCTTTGGCTCAAATTAAAATTCCTAATAATGAAAAAATGAGCAGCAAGTCCACTAGTGCATTTTGGCTGCTTTACACCAATCTGGCAATGAAAAGGAGGCATAAAATATTCTGTATGCTTAGGATCTTTTAAACTGGGTTCAGGATCCTTTTACATCACTGCAATAGTTCAAAACACCCAGAGGATTACCAGCCACTATAGCTATCAGTATAGGTCAGGTATTTTGACCCTTTTTATTATAAGACTTTTGTGCCAGTCTTTAGGACATGACCATTATGTATTACTGAAGACTGAGGGAAAGGATATTTAAATTATTTTTATTAAATAAAGTCATGGTGTGGGGGAGGAAAGGGAGGAAATCTCCTTCCCCATCCTCCTTTTGAATGTACCAATATAAAATCAGAAGCACAAGGGCTAGGGACAAACATTCAAAAAGCCTGTGCCTGAATTGATTCAGTCTTTGCAGGTTAGTCTAACCTAGCTAGGCTAAACCAGTTTTTAATCACACAGACATCCCCTCTGGACTACAAAAATGCAGGCACATGTCTGCAGTGGCTCAGGCTAGAAGCTGGGGGGGCATTAGAGCAGCCCTCTCTTCCTTTCCAGAGTGCTGAGCTGAGGGGGTGTGACCAGGCCTTGGCAAGACACTCTGATTAGGGAGGGGTTCCTGCCCCCCTTGACTAGCCCAGCAGGGAATTAATAACACAGTATTTATCACCCCTAACTCAGTGTTTATTTCCCCATTAAGAAAACAACAGGGGGACATTACCAGTGACCTGTTGCTTCTGCATTTTGTCCCATGTGCCACAGAACAGACTGTAGCCAGAATGTGGTCTGCTAGCTAATTCTGAGAGGTCTGTGTAAGGCAGATGGGATAACACAATCCCTGCTTAGAGGGGAGGAGGGGGGAGCAGAAACCAGGCAGACACCTGCAGTCTCTGCTGGAGCTGCAGCCAAGGAGCACAGGGGAGGGGGCAGTCCTGCTGTGGAGCAGTGAACCCTGCCTAGCCCAGGGAACATGCTGGGATTCTGGGGGAGTCTGATTTAACTTAAACCAGGAAGGGGTCTGGAACAGACATTGCATAAACTGATTTGCCAGAAATCAGTTAAGTCTGATACTACATTCAACCAGGTTTATCTCCAACCAGTTTCGGCCATTTTCAAACTTGTTTATGTACACTGAACATCTGTTCTATTACAGATTTAAACCAGTTTCTGATCACTTAAACTGTTTTATGTGTAATGTCTGTCCCTAGCCAAGAGGCCTATTAAGTTCAACTGTGCTCTTATAACAAATACTCAAATGAAAAAAAACAAAAAAATATTTAAACTAACATTTAGGAGACAAAGAACCCAATACGCAGACAATGGAAATCCAGTAAATATAAACAGTGGGTTTTCTGTTTTTTAAACAAAGTGGATTGCTCACATGTACCCTTCTCTTGGATTATCTCATAAAGTCATGGTGCAAGAGTACTGAAGCCAGCTGTATTGTTAAAGTTTCTGAGTATTTATTAGCCACATAGAATATATTGGATTCTGTGTGGCTTCTGAACTTTCAGTTAAGTAAAGGCAGATTTACACCTTTGTGGAACTGCGTTTGATGGGACCCTGCAGAAGCATAAGGAATAGCTTATGTTGCTTTGACTGCAAGGTCACTGTTCATAATAATTCTTATTAGCATGATTTATTTGTACACCTGCAAGAACCAATTTGGACTGAGGCCCTCTGAATCTATGCCCTTTACAAATCTAGTCCCTGCCCTGAAGATCTTTCCATCTAGGTATACATAGAGGGCCAAAATCAACTTCTTAAAAACTGTTTCAGTACAGATCAAGATCTAAATCTGTTGTGTAAAGTACTTATTAAAATAAATTAAACTTTATATTAAAATAAATTAAATACACTCAATTAAATTCAATTTTAATACATTTAATTACATATTCAGATCTCTTGAGCACATGTACATGCAAGTTTTTTTATATATCAAAAAAGGTTCAATAAGGTCATGCTTATAGGGTAGTTCATGTAAGCACTGGAAGCTCAGATGAACACAAAGTTTAACTGTACACTTTGTATATGTTCTAGGCAGTTTTACCTGTTTAGACATTGAAATAAAAAAGTATTCAAAAGCTAGAAAGAAAATTTAAGTGACAGCAAAGATGTTAATTTGGACGATAACAAGGACAATCGGAGGTAGGGCTATAACTGTGTTCTTTCCTTACCACAGTACATCTTTATGCAGAAGTTCTGATTCACAGCAGTTTAGCTGGAAGGGACCTCGTGAGATCATTGGGTACAGTCCCCCTGTTCTGGGCAGGAGAGACTGCTAGGGTCAAATAACCCCAGTCAGGTGTGTGTCCAGTCTCCTTTTGAAGATCTCCAGGGTAGGTGCCTGCATCACCCCTGCTGGGAGTCTACTCCAGAGTCTGGTCACACAAGCCATGAAGAAGTTTTTCCTTATATCCAGTCTGAAAGCTTCTTTTTCAGATTTCCTTAAACCAGAGATGGGTGATGTGTGTCACTTAAAGGTGTTGTGAAACCTAAAACTAAGAGGACCCAGTTAATTGTATTTTCTCCTCCCTGGGAGAGGAGCCTTATAGGCTAGGGACAGACATTCATAAAGCCTGAGCCTGAATTGATTCAGTCTTTGCAGGTTAGTCTAAACTGTAAAGCTTGAAACAATCTGAGATGTGATTAGACATTCCCTTTTCATTCCAGAAATGCAGGCACATGCCTGCAGTGGCTCAGGCTAGAAGCTGGGGAATGGTAGACCAGCCCTCCCTTCCCTTCTTCAGTACTGAGCTGAAGGGGGGCATGGCTGGGTGCCAGCAGGACACTTTGATTAGGCAACGGTCTATCCTGCCCTCCCCCCCCCCCTCCAACCAGGAGGGAGCCAGCAGAGAGTTAATAACACAGCATTGAGTTACCCAGCAGGGAGTTACACAGGGAGTTGTCAGCATTTATCAGCCCATCAACAAAACAAAAGGATCTCTCATTAGTTCAAGCTCTTCTTAAACAGCTCTTCCCAAGGAGGAATGGAGGGAAATTACCAGCTACCTGTTGATTAGTTCCAAAAAGCCCTAAGCTGACACTTTCTCTTCTCCCTTTGTCCTGTCTCCCATAGTACAGACTGTAGCCAGCATGTTATAATAGCTAATGCTGAGAGGTGTCTGTATAAGGCAATAGGGAGACGGGAATCCCTGCTTGAGCAGGGAGGTAGGAGAGAGTAGGAAGAATCCAGGCAGACACTGCTGTGCCTGCCATCTCTGCCAGAGCTGCAACCAGGGAGCAGAGGGGAGAAACAGAGAACAGAGCCCCACCCAGGAAAGTATCTGGGATACTGAAGGACTTTGATTTAACTTAAACCAGGAAGGGGTCTAGGACAGAAATTGCATAAACCAGTTTGACCCAAATCAGTTAAGGCTGATACTATATTCAACCAGGTCTATCTCAAACCAGTTTCAGCCATTTTCAAACTGGTTTATGTGCACTGAACTTCTGTCTGTTACAGGTTTGAACCAGTTTCTGATCACTTAAACCAGTTTATGTGTAATTTCTGTCCAAAGCCATACACAGTAGGACAGTTGTGAAATGAGGTACTACTCTGTCCAAATAAAGGTTGTAGTACCAGGCACTAAAATAGAAAATCCCATTAAATAATTCAGATGACATCACCTATTTTTCTTAGTTCACTGAGAAAATAAGAAAGAAATGATTTTGTGGTCAATATGGAATTAAAGATCCTGTCTAGAGCAGAACCTCATGGAGGTTGGGGGGGGAAAGGACATCACTGATCAAAGTGGGTGCTGACTGCAGGCAATTGCTGAGGGGTGAAATCTGTCTGCTTGTATTGAAAAACAAGTCTTGAGCCACAGGAAGAAAGTGCTAGTTTAATTTTGTAGTGGCTGCTATGGAAATTGATTTGTTACTTGACTGCTACAATTGGGAGCCCTCAAAATAAGGAAAAATAGCTACAGTAGTACACACATTCACTGTTAGAGTCTGATCTGCTGTATGCAAATATTTGGCTGGGAAAGTTAGTCAGGTACAATATAATTATATTTAGTTTTCTTTTTAAATAGGTCACAGTTTTTCTGTTTTTGACTCTGAATCAGTTTTTCCTCTGTGCTGAGGGCTAGGCACATGAGCCTCATATTACAGATGCTTTGTAGCTGTAAAAAACAGAGCAGCAGCAGACCCTTGGGGTATATAGATATTACAGCAGCCACATAGCACACTCTCTGCATTTAAGAGAGCTTCTTTAGCATTCAGGCAGGCAACAGACACTAAGAATGGCCATCTGAGGTCTTTTTTTTTTTTTAACGTTGTAACAAGAAAATGTGGAAATGATAAGAAACACCTGTGGATATGGAAAGCTATTGGAAACATGAATTTGTTCAGGCGATAAGACAGAAACTTAAAGGCATATGTTGCAAAGCCAGATGATCTTGAACAGAATGTCTGTTCTGAAAAAAAAATAGTAGTGAGTTTCAGGTAATCAGCCCTCTGTGCAAGGGAGGGTCCTACAGGATCATAAGGCAACATTGGTGCAGTATGTAAAACTGTATGAACTGCATGGGCTGGGTCCATTCATTATTTTTTTCGTTGAAAACATGATTCTATTCACACTTATTTTGCATCTTGTAAATATTTTTTTAGAGCTCTTGTAGAGCTCTGCAAAGCATTAAAGCACACATTACCAGTTGAACATATGTAACCAACATTTTCTCTCTGCCTTCAGCTTGTCCCTTGTGCTGTGCATCTAAAAGAACTTGAATGCATTATGGTGATTTTTGTGAGCTTTAACTTAAGTGAAACAAAAAGTTTCAAACATTTAAATAAGGCAAACAATATGACAGACTAGGCATTTTTTCATTTCCTTGCTGTCTGATCTGCACTTGTTATATATAAAGAAAAATATTTCTTCAATATTTCTTTGTATAGCCTGGAATAGTTATGTAGCCTGGAATAGCAACTGAATGAGAAATACTGGTAAATACATAGTATTATGTGGAGTCAGTGGAAAATATTATAATGACCCTATGCCTAAATGGTATGGGGGGGAAACGAGGGTGAAAGAGAGAGAGAGAAAAACAGGAGATCATTTGTGGAAACTAAGAAGCTCTAAAATCAAAACCTCATGGTCAATTATATTATAGCCTAATTCACCAACTCCGTTAAGAACATCATTAGCTTTAAGTACATGAAGAGTCCTACTGACTTCAATAGGACCACTTACAAACTTCATTTTGAGCACACAATTCTGAAGGATCTTACTGAATTGGGGGCCTTAACTAGTATTGAACTGTTACCAAAAAGGTACTCTGACCCACAATATATTGTTAAATATTAAAGAAGGTTGTTGATATGAAACACATGTTGAGACTAAGTCAAATAAAAACTTATAAAGAAAGGTACCAAGAGCTGGACTGTGTAGAAATTGGGTTGTGCTGAGATTTTCTTTGGTTTCAGGCCATGTTGATTTGAACTTTACTTTTTCATTTTGAGATTCATGCTCCAGTTAAACTCATTTCAGTTAAAATTGCTGTTTTATACTTATTCTTCCATCAAAATAATAGGAAATGGAAAGTTTCCAGTGTTTTCACACAAAACCATAATCAATCCCATGTTTGCACAAAACCTTCATGAACCATAGCAAATCTTTTTAAGATCTATTCTGATTTCTAAGTTTATAATATGTTTACCTAGGTAAATACATGGCTAGTATCACTGTACTATATGACCAGTGCACAGAGTGTAATGACTTTAACCTTTGGATCTTTTGAGGTAACAAAGTACCGTTAGTCCTATTTCACAGATGGGGAGCCCAGCCAGCCAGGGTCAGAACTGCAGCTGGAGAAAATCAGTGTAGCTCATGTGATGTTAGCAGTACACAGCCCAAAGAGATTAAGTAGCTCAACAGGAAAAGTCTGTGGTACTTGTGAAAAAAGAATCCTTACTCCTATGGCACAATGCAAAGATTTAAGCAGAAGATTGAATTCCCTATCCAAAATATTTGCCAGCAGACCATTACTAGATTGGGAGCAATGATTTTTTTTCCCCCTAAAATCTCAGCAAAGCAGGTTATTTGAAGAAAGTGAGGCCTGAGAAGTCTTTGGTTGGCTTATAAAGCTGACAGATTTGCCTTTCCATGATAATAATACATTTTATGAGAAATTAAACAGGTAGGGCACATCCAAATGAGCAGAAACATATTTCCCTGGGGACAAGTACTTGTCCCCGGGGGACACTCATGCCACATGCACTCTAGCGCATGGCAGGTACCCCAGATGGGGTAGGGGTCCTGGGGCGCTCTTGGAGTTGTAGCCACAGTGCTTCAGCAGCAGGATGCCTGGCTGACAGGCTCTGGTTTTGTGCAATGCATACTGCCACCGCATGCGCCACTCTGGGTTTCTTTTTGGTGTAGGTTTTTTTTACCCCACAATCTCCCAGGGTCCAAAAATTGCCCACGCGTGGTGTATGCCTCACATACCTCACGTCTGCATTCATCTGAATGCATCCATAGATGCCAAAATAGCATTCAACACAGTAAAATGATTGTCTTTTTGGTCTAAACTGACTCAAAGGGCCTTGCTGCACAGGATGCTTAGCATGTGTTTTATTTAGATCATAGTAAGCAGAAGCAGATCCAGAATTTTATAAAGCGGGGTATGCAGAAGTGGATTCACCCCTGCTACCAACCTTCTCCCTCCTCTCTTCCCCACTGGGGCAGGCAGGCCTCTGGAGCAGCAGCTGGGCTGAAATCCTGAAGAAAGTAAGCACCCCTCTATCTCTCTTCCCTTTTGTGCTCAGAGGCACAACCCCTCCCCTTCCATTCTCTCTTCCCCTGCCTGTTACTGCCAGTATCCCCACTGTTTGTACTAGCCAGGAGTGAGGCAAGCTCTTGTTTGACTTCAACTGGGCTGCACAAGAGTTGGGATCAGCCCAGGGTAACAACAGGCAGGCAGGGTCCTCATCCCTGCACATGCTCCCAGGCTGGTGGGGAACACCCTGGGGGAGCAGGAAAGGAGGGAGAACTCACGTGCCCGCTGCCACCACAGGTTTAACGCAGAAGCCACCAGATGGAGATACCCTCTTGAGCGCCCTCCTGCAGCCACTCTTGCCATTCACCCCTGCCACAAATGCCTCTGCAGTTGATTGCAGCAGTTGGCAATAGTAAATTCCCTCTGCCCTTCTGACATTAGACACAGCTAGAGGTGGGAGTTATAACTAGGGTGTGCTTGTGTTCCTGCCACTAGCTAGAAATTCTCTGGTGCCTGGCTACAAGTTGTTGCTTATGTTTCAAGACCAAACTCATTGCCGGATTCAGGGTCAGAAAGGATTTTTTCTCCTAGGTTAGGTCAGCAAGGAGGGTTGCCTTCCTTTCTAGCATGGTGTATAATCTGCTCCCAAGGATTGGCTGAGAATATTTTAACCTAAAAATAAGTTCCCTGCCACTGGAGGTCTCCACACCCTTCTCTACCCTGTTGATTACCTATGCCATGTTGCAGCTTGAGATTTTTTATATAAACCTGGAAACTGACCTCAGTAGCTCAGGAGAACCTTTCCAGGGTTAAATAGACGGTTTAAAAAACTAAAAGCACAAAAAGAAACTCTTCAACTTCAAGTGATTTAAAAGTTGAACATGAGTTGTAAAAATACTATTCCCCAAATACAGATATATCAAGCGGTCTATTCTTTTTTTATTCTTTTTTTACAGAAATAACTTAGGATCATGTAAGCTATTCTGAGGGGATTAGTGTTATTGCACGTTATAAGCCATATTTATCCCAAGCATTTTACAGTTTTTTTTTCTAACCTCATTTTCAAACACTTCTACATTTTTCACTCTACATAGCAGAAAAAAAAAAGACCAATATCAAATGGGTCTCAAGAAGCAAATGTGAATTTAGTATCCCATTTCCAAATAGCTGTTGCACAATGAAGCAACATCTGCAAGCAGTTTCTTAAATTATCTGCGTAACCCAGCACCACCACCTGCTGTTTGGGAAAGAAGATTCAAGTTCCAGTATACTTCACTCTGTATATGCACTGGAAAAACTGCAAGACATTAAAGAATGAAAGAAAAGCAAAATACACTGCAGGCAAAATCTCCCTGCTCCAGTCTTATGGTGGGAGGAGAGGAAGCATTGCCCGTTTTAACTTGTAGACTTTTGTTTGATTTTTTTCCTTCATTGTGTGTCAAAGAGATTGTACCGGTTTTCACTAGGGCTGTGCAAAGCTTTGGTCCCTGATTCAATTTGGCTTGATTCGGCGACCGAATCTCCAAATCCGAATTGAATCAAGAGACCCTTTAATCTCTCCGAATTGAGTTGGAACCCTCTGAATCGATTGGGAAAGATTTGATGATTTGGACATGGACACAGCTTTAAATGTTTTTTCTACATACCTCTAGGTGCCAGGTGGCTCGTGAATGCTGAGATGCTGGGGTGGATGGAGCATCCCCCAGGAGCACCAGGGGCTCCCTGTGTGCTCGGCAGCAGACCCAGAAGTTGCCCAGAAGCACTTCTGGTCAACTTCCGGGTCCACCAGGGAGCGCCAAGGTGGGCTACCCCACACCCTCTCCAGCTTGGTAACTTGTGCCTCCTG
>NW_005842371.1:297124-299433 GCF_000455745.1 Alligator sinensis | reverse complement strand
GGGGGGGGGAGAGGGGCACCCGGCATCCCCATGTGGCTGATTGCCAAGCCAGGGGAGCGCGGGTGGGAGGGCCCTGTACACTCCCCGGTGAACCCGGGAGCAGACTGGAAGTAGTTCTGGTCCACTTCCAGGTTCACCACTGAGCACACAGCCCCCTCCTCCCCCCCATGGAATGCTCCATCTACCCCAGCAGTGCAGCAAACCCTAGTTTCCACTCAGCAGGGAAAGTCTGCTCTGGTTTCTTGGTTCATTCCTAGGAAATCCATCTAGACTCCATTAGAATCAAGGACCACATATGTTTGTTGCCTCTAGCATGCAGCCTTCCCCCATTAGCTCTTACAGGCCCCTGAAAGAATGGTTTATAACATCTATGTTCCGGGTGTTCCTCCAACCATGGGTATCTCTGAACACTTCTTACAGGATGGAAAGGAAAGAAGCATGAGAGAATATTTCCCCCATAGTTTATAAAGGGATAATGTGGAGGAATCCAAAAGAGTGTTCCTCCCCCTGCCCATCTCCTAAAAGTCCATAGGGTGACCCATGAGAGGACTTCCACTGAGGTGGGGGAAGGGAAGTATCATGCTGCTCCCCTCTCCTCACCCTGGATAACTTTCCCAATTCCTCAGTCTCCCTTTAAATGTAGATGGGAGGGTGATCTGCCATCAATATCTTTAATTAATAAAAGTTTTTATGCTGAAAGGAACTTAAGCTGTGCTAGAAATAAGAGCCAAGGAAGGCAAAGGAAGCTGTTCATCACCTTTCTACTCACTACATTGAAAGGGTTGCCAAAAGCTGATTCAACTGCCCTTAAAAGTGTGATCAGCCTTGGGGTCGTTTGTTGTGCTAAACTACAACCCTCAGCAGCAACCCCCTATTCCTAAACTCAGAGCTATGAGAAGGGGAAGTGCAAAAGCAGACCTATTCTCACATTGGAAAATCCAAGCAAATCCCCAGCTGCAGACTGAGGCCAGCTTCATGTCTGACACCACATACAGCAACCTTTTTGGCACTGAGGATCTATCCTGGTGAGTATAGGACAGTATTAAAAACCATGTGTTGTTGAATAACGAAAAACTGTACTATTATTATTAGCAATTGGGGAAAGCATCTTGTATCTCCTTATTATCATCAATAAATTAACAATCAATTTCATTTCTGCTGGCCTGTGTGTCTGTCTGTCTCTCTAGATTTCTCACAGATTTTGTAGGAATGGTTTGTTGTGACTTGGGCACTAGTTCTCCCCCCTGGAAATTTCTTAACAGCTCTTCTCAAATGAAGGCATTTAGAAACAACAAGGTTACAGTTTCTAAGCTGTTGCTGTAGTTAAATGCCAGACTCCCCAAGACAGGGTATTTATTATTTGGTCTGCATTCCAGGTACACCTAAAACTCGCCTATAAATTGCCATATCAGCTTCATTTTCAAGATGTAGTAGGTAAGCGTTTATTCCTCTGAAATTTTTCAGTTGCAGCACTTTACCTGAAGCACTGCACAGCTTGATGATGACTTTTGAATATCAGCATCAAGAAAGCCACAGGTATAGTTTTTATATGTTTTATAGTACATTTTTCAAAGGCTTGTTTTATCATTGTTTTATCATTACTGAACATATTAACTACAACAAAGCCAATTAAACAAATAGGTTGTTTTTCAAAGAAGTAGTAATGGTAAATAAAGCTCCAAAAGATCAACAGATAGATATTGGATGTGGTGGGAGAAACTGCTAAAAAGAGGTGGCACCTGAGAGGTGCATGTGCACATCCCCTGTAAAATACTGAGAATGATTCTAAGGGAGCTCAGTGCCACCAAGAAACACGTCCTGTGAACCTCTCTTCATGAACCTGTCTCTGAAGGTAAAAAAGCCTTGAAATGAGGCAGTGAAGGTGCCCACTGCCCCACTCCAACACACTGGAGTTAGGGCTCTTGATAGATTTGGCCTGACAGCAGCTGAATCTCTGAATCCAAATTAAATCAGGAGATCAGTTAAAAGGACCAAAATTGATTAGAAGCTCTCCGAATCAATTTTGAAAAGATTTGGAGAGCTTCGGAGATTCGGGCAGTCCCTGCTTACTGCCGCAGAGAGTTGGACCCTGACTCCATGCTGGTAAATAGGGGGCAGGGGAGAGGGAACCATGGGGGGACCCCTGCCAGACCCCATCCCCTGCCTGCTCCCCCAGCCTCCCTGACCCCCCCGACCCCTGTCCTCTCTCCCAGCCTCCTCCCCACATGGCTGCCCCACCTGGACCCAGCTCCCCGCTCTTTAAAATAAAGCCCACACTCACTGGCTGCTGCCAGGTGGGGGGTGATCTC
>NW_005842371.1:291206-296909 GCF_000455745.1 Alligator sinensis | reverse complement strand
GGGGGGGGGGGGGGGGGGGTGGGGAGGAGAACAGAGACCCCCATGCAGCATGGGGCAGACTACACTATTTAAAAATATTCCCTTTAAATTCTTTTACATAGTTCTATAGTATTCTTTTTTTTCTGCTAATACTAGTGCTGCCATTCTTTGACAATTCCTTGATTCAAGGATGATCTCTACTACAGCTCTCTGGGTCTTGAAATGACTTAAGAATCCAATCCTTAAATCACAGATCCATCCACAGAAGTTACAGGTCTTTCTGCAAGGGAGAATAGACTGCAGGCTGGGATTCCTCTCCTTCTCCTTCCTCCAATTTCTCCTCTCTGCTTCAAGGGAAAGACACTTTTCTTCAAAATTGGCTGCTCCTTGGTTGGGGTTTCTGGAGGCATCATTGGTGGTACCTCTCCAGGCTCTTGAGATGATAATAGAAGGTCATCCACATTTCACATCTGGAGAGGAAGATGGAGATGATGAATAAAGTGTATATCTGGATCTTGGTGTCTTTCTAGAGATAAGAAAGAATAAAGACATGCTAAAGAAATTTTCCAAGGGAGGCACTGGCATATCAGATCCTGTGATGGATCTCCTCAATTTTCACTGTCTAAGAAAGGTGGATACCAAGGTAGGGGAAATGCTTGACTACTTCTAGGGTCGTTCACTCAATAGTAGTTTGGGGAGGGTGATTACATGGAACAGGCTGATGGAGCACATTAGTCTTCTCACTGTTGAGAGGCCCAAATTCTGATAGGCTTCTTTGAAAAGATCCAGCGTGGTTTGGAGGTTTTCTTCAGTGTGTGCAAGGATGGCATAGTCATTGGCATATTGAAAGTCAAGAATGGTTGTTTTGAGTGCTTTGGTTTTCAAGGAAAAAAAAACAAAAACAAATTTGAAGAGCCCTACATCCATTCGAGGTACTCAGTGTCAATTCCAGAAAGAAAGCAGTCTTTAATGGGAACCAGGATGATTGTCAGAAAAATGGAGAATAGAGTTGGGGAGATGACACATCTTTGCTTTACCCCAGTTTGGATGACAAACAAATCTGTTTCCAATTTGCTACATACAATAGTCTTAGCCATCTGCTCAAGGAGAAGTCTCAGGCCCTTGATATACTTTTGAGGACATCCAAATGTGGCCACCAGTTTATACACGACTTTGACTGATGGAATCAGAGGCCTTAGTAAGGTCAGTGAAAGCCATATACTGGCCTTGCTGTTGTTCCTGACACTTTTCCTGGGCCTAGCAGGCAAAAACGATCATGTCAATTGCCCCACAGGTTGGTCTGAAACCACCCTGAGATTCTTCCTGGACTTCTTCAATAAGAGGTAAAAGATGGTTCAGTGATCTGAATAGTCCAGATGTCCAAGGTTTATCTTGGAATGGCTTTTCCCTCTGATTATTCTGTAACCTGACAAGGAAAAGAAGGCTCTCAGTGCTGGGGTTGCTACAGAAGGAATCTCGTGGCAGAGAATGAATACAATTACTGACTATAATGTGATAGGCAACTGATGAGGAGCCCCTGATAGTCTATTGTGACTTCAGTTTAAGTGAAGAAGGCCTGTCTTCCATGCCCCAACATCAATGTGACCTATTTTGTTATATGAAAGATCTTTTTTAATAAGGTTTGCTAGTTTAAAAAATTACTCTTTCTCTCTAAAAATGCTATTTTTGTTAAGTATTATTCTTTTTCAGAGATTCGGGTAAATCTTTAGGTACAGTAATAAGCAAATTATTTGCTAAATTCAGGCTTTCAAGTCTGATTATGTTATAAAAAGTCTTCCTCTTAATGCCTTTATTAATGATTATATTTTGGCTGAGATTGAGCTTTTCCATCTCTGACTGTTCACTGAAGACATCATTAGGAATTACCAATATTTTATTGGCTTCTAGATATAATTCCTTAAGGGTAACTCTGAGATTTGAAGGACCACTATTCAGGCAGTTGACATTCATCTTAATTATGTGCAAAGATTTGAAGGAATGGAAAGCCCCTGTGGGGATGAATTTGTCAGTTAATCTGTTACTATCTAGATTAAGTACCTTAAGTTTCTTGCACTGTGCCAAAACCCATTCTGACACTTGACTGATACTGTTGTTGTTTACCCTTAGTTCCACAAGGGTAGGTGGCAGATCAGTAGGGAAACTGCCCAGATGATTCTCATCTATGTAAAGATATGTAAACTTTTTCATATCTTCATACCCCCTCTACATGTTGCAGGTATTGAGCAATTAACTGGTTAATTGTGCAATTACCTGGAGACCAGCTACACATGCAAAGCAGGTATCACACAATAAAAAGCTCCAACCAGTCATCAAGTTAGACCTAAAAAAATGTACTAACTTGATAACTTTTGCATGGGTAGTAGGGTCTCCCTTGTGGCTGGGAGCCCTGTCAGCTGATGGGGCTCCAAGCCCCAGGGTTGCACCATTCACAGTGAAAAATGTCTGTCCCTAGGGATCATGGCAGCTACAATCCCCAGGGTCCAGGAGTTTCATGCACCCCCACATCCTAAGGATCATGGCAGCCACAGTTGCCAGGGTCTTGGGGTTTCATGCACCCCTGGATTCTGAGGATTGCAGCTGCCATGATCCCTAGGGCTCTGAGGTATGGGAAACCCCCAGGTTGGAGGATCACTGCAGAAGTATCCTCCAGCCCTGGGGATGCCTGGGGCACTCCTGCAACTGGGAACCTCTCAACTGAGGGTGGCTCACAGTTGCAGAAGCTTGCTTATTGCTGATGCAAGCTCCCATGGGGATCAGGTTCCTCCTGCACCATCAATAAGGTGTGATGGGATCTAATGCGTGATCCTATAATCTCGCCTTTGTCATTTCACCTTTAACTGAACATGTCAAGGGGGCCTTAAATGCTCCTTTTATTGCTCCATCATTGAGCTTGTTGTTGTTCAGGACCAAAAACACCAATGACAGGTATTCACTCGGTAAGTCCAACTGGAGAAAATCTGTTGTTATTCATAAGTATAGTAAAAGCTCTGTTATCCGGCATCCCCTGGGAATGGGTGATGCCAGATAACAACATATGCTGATTTAAATGAGCGGCCACAGCCACTGCTTCTCCCACTGCGTCTGGGCATCCCTCCACCCCTTCCGCTCCATTGCCGCCCTTCCCACAGGCCCTGCGGGCCCCGTGGGACAGGGAGGCGAGCCCCGCACAGCCTGTTATGTCCCCAGGCTGTGGGGGCTCAGCAGCTCTGACTGCTTTGCCCCGAGCCATGGGGGCTTGGAGAAACCGGAAGTGCCACTGTGGGTGCTTCCAGTTTCACTTTATCTTGCAAGCTGGCATGCCGGTTAGTGGAGCATGCTGGCCTGTAAGATGCCAGTTAACAGAACTTTTACTGTAATAAGTATCTGGAGTTGAAGGGAATTCCACATGGGATTTTAGATAGTCCTTGTGCACTGAACCACACTGAAAGAAAGTGAGGACAATAATACAGACAGATGAAAAAGACAATCAGTTAGCAAAGACTTTCAAAAATATATATAGATAGTTGGTAGGTTTCTTATTCTTATTAGTAAGTAGTTACGCACACTGACTTTAATAGGTCTAATAGGTCATGAACAGCCCACAATTTAGCCCTTATTCATTATAGTCTAATATTATTTCCAAAAGCAAATACTTTTACATGGTCAAGGCTTTGTTTGGTTCACAGATGAATTTTTATTTTTAAAATGTTCCTGTATCTTTTGCATTTTCTCTCTGTGTTTGTACACATACATAAGTATGTATATCAAGATTTATATATATGCATATATAATATATTATATCTGTATGATGAAAAACAGTATATCCAAGTGATACTCAGAGATATATCTCTGAGTATATATATCTATATATATTCCCAATAGTGATACTCATTACTACAATATCTATGTATTTGTATTGTACAATATTACCATTTTCTCAATAAAAGAAAAATAATTAGTGAGTTCTTTGATATAGGCTCATCATTATTCATTTCCTGTTTTTCATCATACAGGTTTTTCATTATTATATCACTTGAATTGATATTCTTCATTTATTATAGGTAACTGTTTTTGGTCATAAATCCCATCATATACTATTAATATGTGTAACATAATAGCTATTATTAGTTTTTAAATATTTATTTAAGCAAGGTACAACATGTCTTATTGCTTAATCTACTGTACACCAAGATTTAGAACTGCTTTTCTTTCTGTAACTAGGGACCTATCTTGCATAGCAAGCACATTCTGGAGAGCAATAACAGCCCTCAAGAAGTTTGTTAATCTGTAGGTCTAATCTTTTTCTTCATTTTAGTGTCATTTTTTTTCTTTGTGACTTTCCTCCATTTGTCCATCCCCTTTGTTAGCTTACTGCTGCTCTTACCCTTTGCCTTAGATTTTTTAAATAAGTCTTAAAATGTTTTTTCCTTTTTTCCCCTGTTTTTTCCCCTTTCCTTTCCTTTGGTGATAGGGTTAGTCATATTTATTTTGTTGAAATCTTTTTTTGGACTAGAAGTCTGATTATGTGGCATGGGGAAATGTGCATTAGTGACTGTCTTCTGATTCAGACTGCTGTCATCTAAAAATTTACTTTTGTCTGACAATACTGGATTCAGTTATGCTTTCTACATTTATTTACACACATTACTAAATAAATTGCCTGAGTACATCCTTAGTTATCAGAGTTCGATGGTTCCAAGTTAACATCTAGAGCAGGGGTGGCCAACCTGCAACTCTGGAGCCACATGCAGCTCTTCAACCCCATGATATATGGGACTAATAGTATCCCAATTTTGGGGGAGTCTAAGTTGATTGAAGATATTTTTAAGACACTCACTGTTTTGTGTACCAGCTACAAAGCAAAGGAGGAATGTAGCTATAATGGCTGTGTCCAGATGTGTGTGGACATTGGGTTCCCCAGGGACAACTAGCAGCGGCGCACCTTGGGCTGCTCTTAGTTGTCCCTGGGGAATGCCTCTGCCATGCACGCTCTGATGCATGGCAAGTTACCCCAGGTAGTGTAAGGGAGGCTGGAGGCAGCGCCAGGATGGCCCCAGAAGCTTTAGCTGAAATTCTGGGGGCCTCCAAGGGCTGCAGCAGCAGCAATCCTGCCATGCAGAGTGACTCTAGCTGGCCCGACTCTGGCTTTGGGTGGTGCACACAGCTGTTGCATGTGCCACTCCCCCTTTTTTTTTCCATGGGTGTTTTTGACCTCTGGATATCCAGGGGTCAAAAAGACCACCACACTGCTCCCTTGCAGTGCAAAGAACAGCTGTGTGCAGTATATGGTGCCACAGACATGTCTGCAGTGCCACATACCACATGGCCATGCTCATCTGGGCGTGGCCAATGATGGTCCATTTACTCATCTTCACTAGGTCAGGGAAAAGTACCATAACCCTTGACAGCTCCTGTTTAACATTGTCCATTGCCCCAGAACTTAACAACAAAGATGAGCAAGAGCTTTATAGTATTGTCATTTTTGTTACCCAATTCTAAACAGAATGTTTACTCAGAATTTCACAAGTAAACACCAAATAGAAACACTTTTGAAAGCCTAGCAACTCAGTGATCAAGAAATCTTAAAGAATGATGATAAAGAGACCTGGTTGGAAATAGGAGTGTTATAAGGAACACATTTCACATATATGATTACATGATTACACAGGGGGCATGTCTACATGTGATACTATGTTACCGTATTTCCAGGTCCAAAAAAGAGGA
>NW_005842371.1:270154-290938 GCF_000455745.1 Alligator sinensis | reverse complement strand
CCGCAGCCCCTCCTCCCACAGCCACCCCCCCCCCCGAACCCCTCCCACCCCTGCTGGTGGCCCTCACTCCAGACCTGCAGCTCCCTGGCCCCCCAGCCCTGCTGGCAGCCCTCAATCCTGACCCACAGCCGCCCCCCCCCCAGCTCTGCTGCCCAAGCAGCTCCTGCATTGCACTTTCTCTCTCTCTGTCTACTTGGCTTGGCAGAGCCAGCGTGGGGAACACATGACTCCTGACAGCCAATCACCTTGCCCACTGCTCCCAGTCTGAAATAGCCAGCCTGGGAGATCAGAAAACCTGGACATTTGCTCTTATTTTAAAACTCCACCTGGATGCAGCACTGGGGTACAAAAAAGAAGACTTCTGGGAAAACCTGGACGTATGGTAACCCTATGCTACATTGCCATAGCAATGCACTACAATGACGTAGCATCCATGGACAAAACCCATGATGCCACAGATACGTTGCAATAGTGACACACTCCTCCATGTAGTACCTAAAAATAACCATGCACAGCACATGGGACAGTACTGACTGTTACCAAAAGGAAATACTAAATGATGGTGCAATAACAACAGTGCCATAGTGGCACAAGTAGATGCACCCTGAGATACTCAACTATCATAATACTGGAAAGAAATTGCTCTGCTACTATTGCTTGATATCACTCAGTCTTGCATAACAATCTGTTAACCAGTTTGGTTTTAAAAAAGATCAATGAGCCTTGATCCAAAACTAGGTGAGATATTTTATTACCATTTCCCATATCTGAAACTATTTAGGTACTGATCAGAATCATATAGATATTTTAAAAAATATACAAAAACCCATAGAAAGCTAAATATTATTATCTAGGCAAATGATGTTAAAACATTTTTCCTTTTCTGCCATTTGCTTATTTTATTAGTTATAATTTGTAGGGAGCAGTTGTTTATTGGGAAATATAAACTCATTTTAATGTAGCTTTAAGCTATTCAATCTTATTGAGAGGTTTATAGTAATCACTTTTAATTGAGATAGTTTAAATCCACAGAAAGTCTATAATCATATGCCAGACTCTATTCCAGGTGGACATTTTTGGCAGACACAACAGAAAAATGACATCAGTAACACCACAAGAATTTAGCCTATAGTGAAAACGGAGTCAAAATTGAGGAACAAGTTCAGACTTATAACATTATGTTTAAACATCAGCATACAGCCAGAAGAGGAATGACTATAATAATAATAATAATACCTTGCAGTAAAATAACTAATCCCTAGAGCCAATATTTCATATTCAAGCAAGCTGTAGGAAACTGCTTATGAATTTAAGCTTAGCTATCTCAATTTTTTAAAAAATAAAACAGAGATATAATTACTTTCTAATTATTTCAGTCAATCAAAACTTTTATTTGTGCAAAGATATGTATTAGATAAAATCAGCTTCTTGGTGGTTTTGTTTGTTGTCTGTTTTTATACAGTGATAATCTTTCCAAAAGTAGCTAAGTAATGCCACCACACATGCAAATAGTAGTTATAATAGTTTGCATGTATATAGCTCCTTCATTCACAGATCTCAATGTGGCTTACAGATACTAAGGTTATAAACCTTCCAAATGCCCTATGATATAGACATGTATTATTATCTGATCATGGTTTTACTAATAGGGAAACTCAAGCACAGGGGCTAGGAAAAGAAGTTACATATAAACAGGTTTAAGTGATCAGAAACTGGTTTAAACCTGTCAAAGAACAGATGTTCAGCACACTTAAACCACTTTCAAAATGGCCCAAACTGGTTTAAGATAAACCTAGTTAGATGTAGTATCATACTTAATTGATTTAGGTCAAACCAGTTTATGGAACTTCTGGTTCAAGTTAACACATAGTCCCCCAGCATCCTATGATGTTTTGCAGCCTAAGGCTAGGCTTTCTGCTCCAGTAAACAGGGTCTGCCCCACCCCTCTGCTTCATAACTAGAGCACTATCACTCTTCTGGGTGGTTGAAGAGAGGGTGGGAGGGAAACCTATCCCTCTGACCCAGCACCAGACCCACAGCTGGGTGCTGCCAGTAAGGAGGGAGGGGGAAGAGGGAGTGAGACCCCTAGCCAAGTGCTGCTGGCCTGGGGAGGGGAGGGGGATCTGCAGTGGGGGCTTGACTCTGCCTCCATAGCTGGGAGCCATGCCTCCTTCTCAGCCTCCAGGCTGTCTAAGGAGAATTGTGAGGGAGGGGAAGTCTGCACCCAGGCTTGGCTTCAGCCCTAGAGCTGGGAGCCAGGAGTCCCATGCCCCCTTCTCAGCATTCAGGCTGGCTGGGAGGAGAAGGATGGAGAAGCCTGCACCAGGGCTTGGCTCCACCCCCCAGAGCCAGAAGCAAGGTTGGAGTCCCCTAGCCATGCCCCCTTCTCAGCCTCTAGGCTGGCTGAAAGGAGGCCATGACTCCCATCTCTGCAGGGTGGAGCTAAGGCCCTGCTGTAGGCTGGGTGATGGCTTCTGCCCCCCTCCTCCACCTGCAGCCAGCCCAGTGGCTGAGAAGCATGGTGTGGCTCCTGCTTCTGGGAGGGCAGAGCCATGTCCCAACCACCTACCCAAAGGCTGAGAAGAGTGGGGGTGACTAGGGGACTCCAGCTCTGCTCCCAGCTCTGGTGGGGGGCAGAGCTAAGCTGCACTGTGGGCTTTCCCCCATGCAGCCTGGAGGCTGAGTGGGCTTGACTCCTGACTTCTAGTCCTTGGGGATAGAACCAAGCCCCAGTGGGGGCTTCCTCCCCCACCCCCCTCACCAATCTTGCTGGAGTCTGAGAATGGGGAATGGCTAGGGGACTCCAGCTCTGCTCCTGACTTTAGGAGGTGAAGCCAAACCCCCTGCTGCAGGCTTCCCATCCCCCTCTCCTCAGCCAACCCCAGGCTGTGGAGGAGGCATGGCTTCTGGCTCCCAGTTCTGGGATCAAAACCATGCCCAGGTGCAGGCTTCCCTCCCCACCTCCTGAGCCAGCTGGGAGGCTGAGAAGGGGGCATGGCTAGGAGGTTCCAGCCCCGCTTCCAGCTGTGATGGGTGGGGAACAGAGTAAAGCCCTCAGCTTCTCCTCCCTCCTCCCAAGCTGATCCCAGCTAGGGGTCCAGTGCTGGCCAGGATGAGTGGGTTTTTACCTCCCACCCCTAACTTAGCTGGTGGGGAAGCTGAGGAAGGGTGTGGCTTAAGAAATCAGATGGCTCCCAGCTCTCTGCAGTGGCCAGCAGGGTGGGAAGCATGCTTTAGTACCTCTCAGCTATTAGCATGGGCCACTGCAGGGGTCTCACTGCCTTTCCTGTTTGAAAGGTGAATGTCACTTCACTTGCTTATTGATTCTATCTATGCAGTTAAAAAAAAAAAAAACTGTAAAGATTGAATTGATTCAGCCTCAAGCTTTTTGACTGTCTGTACTTAGCCTAAATGATACAGGTTTTGATCCTCAATTGGATCTGGCTGAATGTCTATTGACTTGTATCCGTGCCGATATTAATGGCACTCTAGGTTGGCATAAGAATCAATTTGTGTAGATCCAACTGTAGCACTAGGAACTGAAATGAATTTCCTGAGGTTACACAGAAAGTCCTATCAAAACTAACAACAGATCCCATTCTGAGGCAGATCCCCTCAAGTGGCACAAAGGGGACTTCAAGGTAGCAGCTGAAGATTGATTTATTGCCCTTCCAGCTTCCTCTCTCTAGAATTTGTATTTCAGGATAGGGTGAGGCAGGTTCAGGGCACAGCAAACTCTAGGAATAGCATCAGTTATTTTGCTTCTCAATATGTCATCATCATTAGCAATCCCTTGCAGTGCAGGATTATTGTCTTGCCTGATTGCTAGATCTTTTTTTTTTCTTTTTTAATGGGGCTTTTTAATGCATACACCCTTAAGAAATGAGAATATGGTAGAGCAAATCTAAATTCCTGAGGATTTAGATTCATTAGGAATAGATTGCTGTAGTTAAAATGTGCATACATGGTGTCTTTTAGCGCTTGTAATCTGTGTGTTTATGCTTCTATATGTCTATAGCCTATCCCTCTGACCCAGCACCAGACCCGCAGCTGGGTGCTGCCAGTAAGGAGGGAGGGGGAAGAGGGAATGAGACCCCTAGCCAGAGATTCTCTGCCTGCTGATCCATCCCTAGAATGGATTTATTATATTTATCTTTTATTTATTGTGTTAAGAGCAAAAGCAAGCACACTGTCAGCTCATCTGTTAACCAGTTGATTTTTAAGTTGATTTTACTTAACACATGTGGAAACATGTCACAGAAAAGCATACCAAAAAGCTGATTAAACTAGAAACTCTTGTGCTTCAAGCCACTTTTTGATCCATGATTTTAAAAACTGAGTCCTTTTGTTCTCAGATCTCAGCTTTGCTGAGATTATTATATTATATCCTTTCTTGTGTTTTTATTAGACACAGTCCTAAACGAGATAAAGACCCTTAACTAAAATTTGGTAATTTTTTATTCATATACAAAACTTGCAGGTTAAGCCTTTCCAGTTCATTGTTAGTTTTTATTCATAATGCAAGGTAGAGCCACCCCTGTAGACTAACTGAATCAAAGATGGATAAGGTTTTGTGAGCCACAGCTCATTTCACTACATGCTCTGAAAGAACATACATGGAGCAGGCTATCAAATCAAGGGAGCAATTTAAATACAAAAAACAAGAAGGGGGAGAAAAGTGTGAGGGTAATGCTGAGCAAAGCAGAGGCAGTAGGGTGAGTTTGGTATCAGTAAAATCTGGGGGCCTTTCCTTTCAGTTCCACACTTCCTGGTCCCCAGGAGGACTTAAATCAAGTGTGTAAACCTACAACAGAGCAAACATTAGATGGCCACCAGATCCCCTCTCAGTCTTCTCTTGTGGAGGCTAAATACATTCAGGCCCTTTAGTCTATCTTCATAGGGCCTGGCCTGCTGCTCCCTGATCATGTGAGTGGCCCTCCTCTGGACCCTCTCAAGGTTAGTCACATCCCTCTTGAAGTGCAGCGCCCAGAACTGGATGCAGTACTCCAACAGTGGCCTGACCAGCACCTCATAGAGTGGAAGGATCAGCTCCCTGGACCTGCTTGTGATGCATCTGTAGATGCACAACACAGTGTGGTTAGCCTTACTGACCGCTTGCTCACACTGGTGGCTCATGTCCATCGTGAAGTCAACAATGATTCCAAGATCCCTTTCAGCCACTGTGTTGTTGAGAACGGTGTTCCCCAGCCTATAGGTATGTTGCAGGTTCCTTTTCCCTAGATACAGGACCTTGCACTTGTTTGCATTGAATTCCATTCTATTCTCATCTGCCCACCTCTGTGACCTGTCTAGGTCTAGTTGGATTCTGTCCCTCCCCTCCAGTGTGCCCACTTCTCCCCACATCTTTTGTCATCAGCGAATTTGGACAGCGTGCTTTCCACGCCCACCTCCAAGTTGCTGATAAAGATGTTAAATAGCACAGACCTGAGAACCAAGGTTTGGGGAACTCCACTGCCCACATCCCTCCAGGTTGAAAATGACCCGTCCACCACCAATCTCTGGGTGTGACCATCGAGCCAATTTGCCACCCATCTGACTGTATAGGCATCAATGCCGTAGTCACCTAGTTTTTTTGTGATAATGGGGTGAGAAACAGTGTCAAAGGCTTTCTTGAAGTCCGGGTAGATAACATTCACCTCAACACCTCCATCCAAGGACTTGGTGACCTGATCATAAAAGGAAACCAGGTTAGTCAGGCAGGATCTGCCTGCAATTAACCCATGTTGGTTGCCCCTGAGCATTACCTCCCATGCTGGGCCCCCGCACATGTGCTCCTTGATAATTTTCTCAAAGTTCTTCCCAAGGACTGAGGTGAGACTTACTGGCCTATAGTTACCCAGGTCCTCCTTTCTCCCCTTCTTGTAAATGGGGACCACATTGGCCTTTTTCCAGTCTTCTGGGACCTGACCAGAGCACCATGCAGTGATTAATGCTAGTGATTGCTTCTACACATCAGTTACTGGGCCTGGTTAGAGTACAGCTTCCCAGTCCCCCAATCTGTTAGTCTTCAACAGGGGACAGAGAGAGGTGTGAGAAATGACCTGGTTTGCAATGAATGGGACCTGTCAGTGCTGTCAGTTTTAGTTTTAGGCAAATATGAAGCACTAGCTAACAGGATAAGAAGAAAGTGGCAGCAGATCTGCCTGGAACAAACAACTTCACACTGTCCCACTGTCCTAATCAACTCTTTGGGAAGAGGCTGTGCACACCTCAAAGAACAACATAGCAGAGATACTTCTGAGAGGTTTTAGTGCCACTCACTTCCTGTCCATAGCTGCAGACACTATGACGAAGCAGGGAGAAGAGACTGAAATGCTTATTCAGTATCAACAACAGATGCATGCACTTCACACAAGCATAGATTGCATAGAGAGAGGCTGGAAGGGACCTCACAAGATCATAGAGTCCAGCCCCTCTGCTGTAGGCAGGAAATCTCCTGGGGTCAAATGATCCCAGCAAGATAAACATCCAAATACTTTTTGAATGAATTTAGAGTAGTTGATTGCACCACCTCTGGGGGGAGTCTGTTGCATACCCTGGACACTCAGACTGTAAAGAAGTTTTTCCCTATGTCCAGTCTAAATCAGCCTTCTAGAAGTTTATGGCTGTTTGTCCTTGTTATCCCTTGGGGAGCCCTAATGAACAATTGTTCTCCCAGATCCTGGTACACCCCCTGTTATATACTTAAGCAGCTCCTCCCTTCACCTCTCTCTCCCCCCTTTGCCTCAGAATGCTAGCTGGGGACCAAGGTCTGGCAACGCTCCCCACCTCTTCAGTGACAAGTGGGGAAAAAGCCTGGCAAAGTTTGCTTCCCCCTCCCCCTCCAGGCACACCCCAGCTGGGGACTGTGGAGGCCAAGGTGGGTGTTTAAACCCTTCCCTAATCGCAGCAGCCTGCTGAGGTGTGGGCATGCCCCCCCTCAACTCAACTAGTGTTGACAATCAGATTAAATATTCCAGATCCTTTTGCATTATTATAATAAAACTGCTACTAATTTCAGAAAGCACTTTCTTCATCTATTGGACCTTTCAGAATGCATGGGTGAGTACTCAGTAAAGGATTAATTACAGGTAACTTAATGAAAAATTTTCAAACAGCTCCAATAATCTGGTAACTCATCTTTTTTTGGCACATATAGGTCAAAAGTAATATATTTGTTACCTTTTTGAAAGAGAATAATTACTTTTAGAATCAATTTCTGACATAAGTACTCTCAAACATATATTTAAATTTTCTTGTCATGTGCATTCAAAATACTGTTTAGTAGTATTCTGACCATAAACTTGGAAAATCAATGGCAAATTAGGCTTCCAAGATAAATATGTTAAATTAAAACATGTGTGGATAGACAAGCCTGGTCTGGGATGGTCCTGCTTTGAGCTGGAGGTTGGATTAGATTTCCTTCTGAGATCCCTTCCAACCCTAATTTTCTATGCTTCTATGATACAAATGTCATAAATACAGAGAAAAAAACCATGGGCAAGTTTATTATTGGCTTCATTTTTCCTAGTAGGAAATAAGTTCAATTAATCTTGAATTCAGTCTGTTTTTATTAGTAAGCACTTATTTTCAGGGGGAAGTGCACTGTTAAAGCAAATTCATTTAAATAATTGTATCCAAATATTTTGTGAACATATTTTCACTTATTAGCTCAAGTCTAGCACAAAGTAAAAAAAAAAAAAGAAAAGATTGATAATTGATAACCCCAACCTAACACTTTCTCATTCAGGCACTAAATAAAGGATGAACCATCTTCTGTAACCAATAATCATACGTGTGTACTGGAATGACTTCTATTTAAAAATATATCGGGTAACACTGGCATGACTTACTGGTTATGTCCTCTATAAAAGCTGCAGTGATTTAGAGCTGCAGTGTTCCAGACAGTATGTGTCTGCCCATCACTAGCTTCAATCTGCTGTGAGTGTCTGTCTTGCTAGAGAAGATGGGCCCACCACAAAACTCAGATAAGCAGCTGAAAGGTCCTCATCCACCACCACCAAGATCAGTGCTCCAACCACTGGAGGAATATATATTTCTCTACAGCAGGAGTGGGCAATTATTTCAGGCAGAGGGCCGCTTACTGAGTTTTGGCAAGCCATTGAGGGCCACATAGGTAGCCTCCGCCATTGACAGGTGCCCTACCCCCTGGTCACCATCTTGGGACTGGATATCCTCTCCCCCCCACCCCTGCAACCCCTGACCTTTACTATCAGAAGTCCTTTCCCTTGCCCCCTGGAAATACTCCTTTCAGCAAGGGGTTTTTCCATCTCTGAACCAGAAAAAAATACCAAATTATATTCTAAAAATCAAATGTACTACAGCATTCATTAATTTCATTTCAAAAAATATTTTTGTCCTGATTTACATGAGTTTGTGTAGTGTACATAGAGGTGATAGTATAATAGCTAAAAATGAAGTTTTACACTTGTGTATTGTGAGAGAGTGGGTATAGGTTTGTGGGTATGTGTGTGGGGGATTTGTGGCAGTGTGGGTATGTGTGGGAGGGAATGGGTTTTGTGGGAGGCTGGACTTGCTGCTGCAGGTGTTTAGTTCTGCCTTTGGCTTCCCCTGGGTCCTACTTCCCCTGGCTCCTTTCATGTCTGACAGGCAGCCAGGGGCAGATAAGTATTCATTTTCTAAATTTTTTAGGGGCCCTGTGGTCCAGATAGAATGGCCTGGTGGGCCGTATTTTGCCTGCCCCTGTTCTACACTGTGCTTCACAATAATAATGAGGAATTTGGACCTTTTTCCAAATAGTGAGGGAAATGTTGACTTATGCTTTTATTGAGCTGCTTCACAAATTACTTTTTTAATGCTATTAGACACACTTCTCATCTCCTGTAGACATCCACTACCCCTTCCTTTCATGTGTGAAAGAAACGTCTTCCATTCTGTTTAGCAACTTTGAAGATTTGGGACAACCTTGATTTCTGCAAAAGAAAATAAAAGGCAAGTCTCAAGCCAAGAGGAGGGAAAATATATTTATTAGAAAATGTAATGTTCATACTTAAAGTGAAAGGGTTCTAACATTGCTATATATTAGGAAGTAATTTTCTCATATGTACAGAGAACAGAACAATGGCAATTACATTATTGCATCAGACTTGCTAATGCATCATTCTCTTTCAGTAAGTTTAACATACCTTTAAAATGAGTCCATTGTACTACTAAGGACTCCTATTTGGGGAAATACTGTAGCATGTTTTAATTCTGCTGATTTTATACATTAGCCTGCAGAGGATTCATAATCTTCTTATAAATGTTAACTATAGTAATTCATGGCAAATAAAAATTGAATTAATTCCCTGAAGATCATTTCTTATTCAACTTAAAACTACAGAAAAAAATTGGACTTGAAAATGCTGGACTACTACATACATCTATAATGGGGCCTGATTTTACTTTGTTCAGCTTCTGACATAATCAGTTATTTACCTCTACCAAAACTAGGTAGAGGTAAACAGCACTAAATTATAAATTTATATAATTTATCCTGTATTTGCACTGGTAATACAAAATTGCAGGGGTAGGAAGAATACCTATATATTCATTCCATCAAATATGGTTGGCAACAATCTCTTTTTTGGTTACGATCAAAATCTAGGATTTTGATTTATTTTATATAGATGGATAAGAGAGAGAGAGAGAGAGAGAGAGTGTGTAATATTAAAAAAAATAAAAAGCTGGTTTGGACTTGGCTCTTTATGTATTTATATTTAGAATCAGTTACTATAACAACTGTTAGGAGCTTCCCGATGTTTTTCAAGCTTTTGGTGTAGGCTTTATAAATGGCTTTGTAATTATGAAGGCTTTGAAAGTATCTGACCTACTCATACATCTATGTACTTAGAAAAAGTTCTTTGCTTTTGGCCTAATATGTCCTCCAATATCTTTTATTACACCAACTCAAGTTGTTAGTCTAATTACTCTTAGCACGTTTTTGGGCACAAACACCATTCCTCAGGCTGAGGAAGCATCTGCAGATGGTCTGTGCTCTTCCTGGATGTAGTGGTAAAGCAGCCAGAAGCCAGTATGTATGCAAGACATCCAGTCAGTTAAAATGTAAATCAAGGTGGTCAGTAGGTGAGAGCCAGGTGGTGGGGAGGGGGAATGAAAGTGGCTGTAGTCAAAAAATGAGAGAGACAGGAGGGTGGAGGGGAAGGAAATAGGAATAGCTGGTAAAAATTGGAGGGTTTACCTGGGGAGTCAGATGTTAGGCAGGTTATAATGTGTCACATATCCAATATTTATTCCATGATTTTTTGTATCCAGTAGATGGATGAAGTAAAGTTCATAAGCTTGTCCGTGGAAGGTATTTTGTAAAATCCCTTTGAGGGTAAGACCTGAGAGATTAGAGAGAAAGTGATTGTCTTGTGAGAAGTGTGCACCCACACATAGTTGGGTATTCTTGTCTTTGATGGTCCTAAGATTTTTGCTGTGCATTCAATCTGGTACACAGTTTTGTTTGGTTTCTCCTACATATTTTCCATCAGGGCATTTTGTGCACTGGATGAAATGTATTACATTTCTGGAGGTGCAGGTGTAAGATCCAAGAATGTTGATGGTTCTGTTGTGGGGTGTAGTCATTGTGGAAGTGGTGGAGATGTAATGACAGGTTTTACATTTCTTGTCCTAGCACGGTCTGGATCCATTCAGTGTGTTTTGGCCCATAGTAAGTTTGCTTCTGGTGATGAGGTTGGAGAGGTTCAATGCTTGTTTAAGGGTTAGGATGGGTGGTTCTGGGAAGATCTCTTTGAGAACTGGGTTTCCTTCTAGTATGGGTTGCAATTGTTTGAGAATTATCTGTAAAGGTTCCAGGGAGGGATGATATGTCATAACCAGTGGTGTGCGATTCATGGGAATTTTTCTTCTATACTGCAGCAGTTCTTCATATGGCATCCTGGTGGCTCTTTCAAACGTGCAATCTATCTCTCTGGAGGAACGTCCTTGTTGAGTGAAGGCCCTTTTGAGAATTGTGATGTGTTGATCAGAGGTGTTTTCCTCAGTGCAAATGTGGTGGTATTGGAGGGCTTGACTGTGTATTGCAGCTTTCTTGGTGCGTTTAGGGTGATTGCTGGTTCTGTGAAGATATGTATGTTGGTCTCTGCATATCGGTCACCTCTAATACATTATTCAGAAATAATTTAATTATTTTAAGATTAATAGTCCCAGCCTGAATGTGAACGTAGATTTTGGACCTAGGTCTCAGGAAATGCCCAAGTATAGGTAAATGATCCAATTTTCTAGATTCTTTGCTCTAACAGGCACAGTCTTAACATAGTTTCTTTACATTTCCTATGTTTCCTTCCACTTCTCACATGAGAGGAAATGTCTTTTGTTACCATTGCTTGTGCCTAATGCCATTTATATCAGAAAATCTAATGCAGAAAAAATGCTGCCATTTGAACCATTCTCAAGGCCTTGTAACACCCTACACTGTGAGCCGCAAAAATGTTGACCAGTGTTAATGATAGCTTGAGTTCGGAGCAGTTACACTTCAGTCCATCAGGGACCTGGAGGACTGAAAGGTAAGAATACCTCACCTATTCCAAGCTTCCCTCCTGCCCTCCTTTCCCCACACCTACCCCCCACTCATTTATGTCTACCCATTCATTCTGTCCTAGAGGAGCAGCAGGGAAGGGTTAATCTGCCTGCCTGGCTGCTGCTGTCCTTCTCCATACTGAGCCTGCCCAAAGAGCAGCAGCAGTGGTGGTAGTGGAAGAGGCCAGGCAAATTAATCCTTCCCTGCCTGCTCCCTGGGACAAACAGCAAAGGCAGCCACAAGTAAGTGAGCAGGTGCCAGAGAGTGGGGATCTGGGGGATGCGGGGAAGCAGTGGGCCCGACCCAAGCCAGCACAGGAGGGAAGACAGGTGGGTTGTTTACATTATGGTATAGCCTAGAGTAGCAACATGTTAATGTAATCTGAGCTAAACAACATGGATCAGAAACAAACCTGCCCTCAAGTGGCATAATTTAGAGCTGCATAATGAGCACTTAAAACCAGTTTCAAGAGTTAATGTACAGACAATCCAGGTGTTAAGATCTCCAGGAGCCATCCAAAATTATTGTGTGACAGGGCCCTCATGCAGGCTCATTCTGAAAAGAGTTTAATATAATGGTGCTTTAAATGTTAGTAGATGCCTGACGTACAGTTTATGATAGTGCTTTCATTGCAGCACCAACAGGCAGAGCTTTATGGATGGAAATTTGAGAATCAGTTAAAATATCAAAATATATACCTATGGAAAATTGTCCAAAATGTTCACCCTCAGTTAAAAGGGGAACACAGAAGTCCATATTTATTCAGAGCCTACCAGAACGTTGCTTTGTGAGTACAACCTCTGCAGACTGGAATCAATTGTTTTTGTTCTTTCTTTCTTTCTTTTTAATATTATGAGGCAATCCAATATGAGTTTCTAACTTGTACCAGTTAAAATTTAAAGGATTTATATTTCATGATCATTTTAAAGTTGCTTTGACTTAGTGGCCAAATTGTAAAGTCCATGAATACCACTATACTTCTAACTGTTTACCCTGGGATTTTGAATATTTGACTAATGATGTTATGGTTGCATTTGAACAACAGTACATACGAGTGCTACATGAGAAAATTGTTTACAAAAGCTTTGTGCAGGAACATCAAGATCAGTTTTGCTTTTCTAGTGGGAAATTTCATCTTGGATAGATTCCTTCTTCCTAACCCCTTCCAGGAATAAATCATCCTATACTTTCTAAGCCCATCATAGTTAATACAGACATAAAATGCTGTTCAGAGTACAATAATCATCATCATCATCATAGTAAAATGATTATTATTGTTCTTATTATGAGGATCATCTGAAAATCTTTTTACCCACGTATTTTAAAAGTGGTAGTTACTAGAATTTATTTTGATATTTTTGGTCAAGTGACTAACATCATTAGTAATATATAAGTAATGTATATTCATTTTCTAAATACTATTTTTAAATTGAGGTTCATGTATCCCAATGCAATATAGCCTGCCTCAATTCTGTACACAAGACAACATGTTTTTGACATAATCTGAAGTCATTCTAAAACACAGCAACCATCCAGTGGTAAAGATGTACAGATAATGATCAGATTCCAGAGGCTGTCCTATGAAGAAAAGCTGGATGGCAGAGCAGGACAAAGTAGTATATATGTTCGCCTGAAGAATCAGTGTAGATAAATTATCCATCCCATTTTTAGGTGCAAAAATATTAAAGAAACTCAATAGCATCCTCTTATTCTTTTCCCCAAAGCCTCTGGATTCAACTCACTGTGGAAATAGTATGAACAGGCTCCATTAATTGTTGGAAGGAAGAAAGTATGGGATAAATGTATCTAGGCAACATCTGTTTGGCATTCTTCCTTCTTTTTTTTCCTCACTTCTCTTACTCCACTTCCAAAATCCTCCTGAATTTCCATTTCAATATGATGCTAAATCCTGTTCTGTTCCTTTAGCTGCCCATTTATCCTCCTGTCACGCCCACGTTTGAAAGATGTAATTTAGTATTAGACAGCCAGACAATGGAAACAAAACTTCTGCATGAGGCCCCTGTCAGGGGAAGGGGAGCTTAGGAAATAACACAAGGAGTCAGCCCTTTTGGAGAGATGTCCTATGATCTATGGGATCTCCAGTGGATTGCACATCTGTGTTGACATGAAAAGCCAAGCCCCTGTTAAGTCTCCAGGCCTGAAGACTTCACATCTGCTCAGCCTTACAAGAGGATGAGAAATCAGGACCTCTCTACAGGGTGAATTATAATATTTGATTAAACTTTCCTCCCCCTCCCCTTAGTTACATGATTTAAAATGGTCTTCCCAATCCCTAGGGTTCGAAAAAAAAATGGTTTTTGCCTATTAATCTAATTAACTATTTTTCAAATGCGGGCCATAACTTCCAAAGGAATCTCTTTGGATTGAATTTATTGAACCTGTTTTCTTAACCGTAATACAACCAAAATCTAATCTTAGCTTCCTGAGTCAATAAGATTCCTGCCAGTTGAGAATTCCCTCTCTAGTGGAACAGGACTTAACTATATTTACAGTGTTTCCCTCTGGCTTGTCAAAGTCATGTTGTAATTTTGAGAATGTATCTTTTTCCACTGATGTATTTTTTTACACCACCCAGGACCCCAACTAGGGGCTCAGCTGGGGGTCGCCTGGCCTGGGTCTGCCCCCCCAACTTACCGTGGTCCCTGGGCACCTGTGCACACCTGACCTCTGATCTGCAGCCAGGCATGGCATGGCCCTTGGTACAGAGCATCTTATCTCTCAAAGGTTGCAAACTCACACAAACAGCTTCTTTGTCATGGTTCTACAGGTCCTGCATCTGCATGCAGGGGAGAGGCCATGCATGGCAGCTGGGATGTAGCCTCAGGGTTACTAACATCTACAGCCCTGAGGATGCAGCAGCTTCCCCAGAAGAGGACTCTGGATAGAAGCCTCCTTCTGGACCACCTTCTGGACGACCTGCTTATGGCATTGAAGGACCATCTGGTGGATGCTCAGGTCTAGTGGGTGGAGGACATAGCCTGCCAGGACAGGTGGTATGCAGAGGATGTCACCTGCGAAGATGAATGGGACTGGGAGGACCAGGAGCTCCAGGTGCAGCTCCTGGCCCTGGAGTGTGAGTGGGTGGATGCACTGCAGGAGCAGACCGCAGTCCTGGGCTCAGCAGTGCAGGCCATGGATGATGACCACCAGGTGCTGGTCACCATTCTGGCCCTGGCAGTCATATTCATGCCACCTGCTCCCCAGTCCCTGACCCTAGCCCCATATGCCCCCTGACAGCCACCTGCTACCCAGCTCCAGGCCCCGCCTGGGCATGGAAAGAGATCCTGCACCACCTCCAGGAGCCCTTGCCCTGGACCCTGCCCTGGGTTCTGCACCGCCCATCCCTTTCACCTGGGACCAAGCCTGCCACTCACCCTGGCTCTACACAGGTGCAAAGCTGGAGCTACCTGCAGTGGGGCCAGGACCACACACTGGCCCTGCTGTCCCTGGACATCAGCTACCAGAGGGGGAGCCACCCATGCTGGGGGAACATCAGCCACCATCACCCTTGGGTGATCCCCCTTTCCACTGCACTCAATGCAGTGTGCGCACCCATGGGGAAATGGCCAAAGGCCAGGGTTCTTGCCGCCTGCCCCCTAAGTGCCTCCACCCCATGACCCCCCAACCCAGGATGGCACATAAAGGATATTGTATATAGTTTTCACAGGGAATATTTTCCACTGCGCACACTCCAGCAGAGGTCACATGCCCCCCGATCTGTGCATGGGGTGGAGGCAGATCACACTGGGCTTTACCCCTGCTGAAGCTGCCCCAGGAGTGGTGTGATTCTATGTGCCTGCCACTGCCAGGCTGAACCATGCCTCCCCAGTGGCAGGATTGCACAGCTCTCCAGGCAGCAGCAATGGCAGCAGGGAGCAAAGCCTGGCATGCAGATCAGGGAAGCATGTGCCCCTCTGGCCTCTACCAAGCTGCACACAGTGGCGGGAGCCCTGCCTCCCCCTCCCCTGGCGTGCCCCTGACAAGTCACCTGGGCTGCAATTGTCCCAGCACCTGGCTAGACAGCGCCCCATTTGCCCCTGCCCCTGCCCATGCCCCACTCTCTCCCTCACCACAGGGGCCTCAATATGCCCCCCCATGATGCTTTCCCCTGCCCCTTCCCCCACAGACTTACCTGCTGGGGGGGGGGGGGGTGCATGCATGCACACACACATGCGCTCAGTCCCCCCCCCAAATAATTTTTGCTCCCTCTGTCTATGCTCAGTGGGACCAGAGGTGGCAGGGCTAAAGGCCCAGCAGAGCAACAGTGGCCCTGGTGGTGGCATCCTGGAGCCCATCATCAGTGTCCCTGCTGGGGTCCAACCAGGCAGACGGGATCAAGGAGGCAGGTTCATGGCTGCCCCGGGATGGTGCACAGTGAGTGGGCAGGCAGTCATTGCATGTGGGGAGCCAGGAGGGGTGAGATGACCATCACCCAGGCGGTGGTCAGAGCAACAGGCTAGCAGGGCCAGTGCAGTGACCAGAAGGAGCTTGGGGTGCTGGTCATTACTGCTGGGGCAGAGGATGGAGCAGTCATAGCACAAGGAGGTACAGATGGCAAGGACAGTGCCGCTGCATGCTGTCCCTGCACTATGCACACTACTCCTGGCCAAGGAAGCGGCTGGCCAGAAAGCAGCAAGCAGGGCTGGCTTTTGAAGAAGGCTACCCACTGCTGGCAGCTGCAGCCAGAGCCTTGAGCTCTCCCCAGTGGAAGCAAGGGCTCATTGCAAGGCACCAGGAAGCAGAAGCAGATTTGCTGCCCTTGCCAGCAAATCTACTCCTGCTTCCTTGCATGTGTAGACACATGCCTGGTACCATTTACTCATGAGTAAACTGATGCCACAGCAACAGACATACCCAATAACACTTAAACTCTATCATCATGTGGCTTTCATAGACATCTGTGCCTGTTAAAATTTATGGAGGCATTCTTCACGGCTTTGAACAACCTCCTACAGACAAAAGACAGAGATGAGTCCTAATAGTAATCTGTTGCTTATATTAGAGAAGCCAAGATTGGAGCCTTTGTACTAAACATGATATCATCACATCTATTGAACACCATATAGTTTCTAGTTAGAGGGGTGCTTGTGAAACAGGAATCAAAGTTCTCAACATCTGAGAGCCAAATAGCAGACATTTACATGTATATTTTTATTATGCATCCATATTCAGTGAAACATTATTTTTAGGTAACTTGAAAGTCCTGTTTTCGATATAATAAATTACACTAAGGACAAGCTGTACCATCTCCTGTATGTAAAGCATCTGTTGTGACTTATAGTTGGAGATCAAGTTTGCGGAAAAAATAGTTTTCAGTATTACAATAGCTTGAAAACTGTATTGCAGTTATTAACTGTGCGCCATTCTTGCAAGCACGCTGATTGGCTGAGACATTCCCATTTTATTTTAAATTCTGGTGTGTGATAATGCTGGTTTATGGAAGGACAATTCTCCATATTTATCTCAGACAACTCTAGGTCACCCCAGATTTGTTAATGAAGCAGGACTCAATGGATTTGTCTCTGGCCAGCTCCTCATATTATGAGTGTGCCATTCAACAGGCATCCAAAGCATAGTAGCTGCTACAGGCTCTGTCATACCATACTTTCAGGGCCTCTAACTTTGCCTGACCCAATTGTGACCTCAAACTGTCAACTCTGCTGCAGTCTTTACACAACCTATTCCAGTGGCGTTTTCTGCAGGTGTTTGGTGTGCTTTCCTCACCACAGATGGAGAAAAAATCCAGGACCTCTTTTCACCTCCATCTGGTGGAGCACTTCATGGGTGCAGACATTGTGGGTAATATGGTATGGTGGGTGAGTGAATGAGAGCTTTAGGGTGCACCACACTGGAGAAGCTAAGTTGCCCTGGAGGTTGATCCAAAAAATGACTGCTGCAGCATGGCTTTGTGCCTTGATTTATAAAGGTCAGAACATGGCCTGTGATCCCCATGGCAGTGCAGTTGGGAGTGAATCACAAAGGAGTCACCTCAGAGTTGTGAGAGGTGGGAAACAGAGCATGGTACTATGTCTGTGGACCAAACACCTCCCTGTTGTGCTCTGCTGGGTGGTACAAATGCAGAGGCATAACTAATGATTTTTTGCATCTTGGTTAACACTCCTCCGTGGTAGAAAAAACTGGGAGGAGGGGGAAGGAAGTAGAGTAGTCTTACCTGCCCAGAATGTCCCACCGCATATCTCCTCTGGCGTGCCACTGCTGGAGATTAGCAGAAGCAAGGGGACATCCTTCTGGCCCCCTCCTAAGTCAGTGTCTGGGGCTAGTGCCCAACTTGCCTTCCCACAGTTACTCTATTGCACAAATGTCCAATGAAGCACTTTACAGCAAAACACTTCTAAGTTGTTGCTGTTTCATCCAGGGTCAATATAAATATAGTTTGGGCCGATTTGTACCACATTACAGCTGTGTGTTATCTGTACCCTCACTTTTTTAGGGCATTTTAAAGGCCCTCAGAGTACTACAAATTAGAGCTGTGCAAAACAACACTGCTTCGTTTTTACTTCCATGTCACCATTTCGATGGAACAGTATTTTGTTTCAAGTTTTGTTTCATTTTGTGTCAAAAGCACTGTTCCATTTCGTTTTGTTGAAATTGTTTCACTGTTTTGATGCTGTTTCGACATTTCACCTATAGGCTATAATGGGGAAGCATGAAACTGCCTATAACTATATCATTTTTTGTCATATTTAGATGAAAGCAGCAGGGATGGTAGCCCCTTCTGAGGGCATGAAGCCTGCTAGGTTTCCAGGAGATAAGTTTAGGGGTTTCTGGGAAAATGCACCTCAAAGTCTTGAAAGCAAAACTCATGTCACTTGTAATTGTGAAGGCACGCGGGGGGGAGTGGAAACAGCAGGCATGGTAGCCCCTGCTGAGGCCACAAAGCCTTCCAGTTTTCAAGGAGATAGGTGCAGGGGTTTCTGGGAAACTGCACCTCAAGCTGCTTACAAGCAAAACTCATGGCATGTGTGACTGTGTGTGTGTGTGTTAAGGCGTGCCCTCACTGGCTCTGGGACCTCTACATGATACGGTACCATGCCCCAATGAGGTCTCCTCCTCCCCTACAGCCTCATTCCAGTCCACCACTTTAAATGAGTCCAGGTAATAACTTAGTAAGCAGCACAGTAGCACCAGCAGCATCTCAGGCAGGCAAATAGTCACAGTCAATACCAGAGCAGTCCTTCTCCCCTCCTCCCCCTCCATCTCCTATTTTCTGTTTCCCTGCAGGCAAGTCCAGCTTCATCTTTGAAACTTGAAAAGTTTCAAAATTTTCAAAATGCTTCAACTGCCCTCGTTTTGTTTTGAGGGTGTTTCAAAGCCTTTTCTTTCGTTTTTGCTGTTTTGAGCTCGAAACGAGCTGAAACAGTGTCAAAATGAAACAGCCGGCTAAATTTTGCACAGCTCTACTACAGATATTTTACCTGGCTATACTCTAAAGGGGACTTAATTGAAAATACTGGAGTTGCTGTGAATTTAGACTGGTGCAAATGAGAGCATAACCCAATCCTTGCTGTCTGTGACCTACTTAAAAACTAAACAAAGTATGGAGGAGAACCATCCTGCAACTTCGGTATTTAGACATAGTTATCCATATTAGCTTAAAGTCAGGGTAGATTTCTCCTTTATAGACTATGCAAAGTAGATATATGACACAAGCTTTCATGGGCTAGATCTCATTTCAGATGCTGTGAAAGGACCTGCAGGGTGCCACGTATGAGAGAGAGATTTGAATACAAAGGCAGAAGGGAGTGGGGAAAAGTTCTTTGGGTAGATGTGATATCTGTTTATTAGACCAACTAAACAGTTGGAAAAATTGTTTGTTGCAAGCTTTCAAGCACAAACACCCTTCTTCAGGCATAGGGAAAGTCTTTTGGTGTTTGTGTGCTTTCCTGGGAAGGGAAGAACTTCAGCACTTATATGGTCAAGTTTGTTTTAAAGCAAGTAGTACCATCTAGTGGGCATGGAAAGAACTGAAAATTTGTAATTGTGAAATGGCATGAATTTATTAAGAGCCAAGCTTTAGAAAATAGTCCATTCATTTATTTTTCTGTGACATACAATGTAGAACAAGGATTTATGGATTAAATTCAGAATAAATATTCATGAGACTTGGTATAGATTGCCTTACAGATAATGAGAAACTGAATAGCATAATGTACATTGAATTACGCGATACCCATCTAATAATTTGTCAAACTGTATTCTAACCCTGGCATCTATTATTTTTGTAGTATTTAAACTATCACCATAGACTTCTGTAATTTGTAAGAGAAATCCTACTTGTCGCTTTTCTACAAATCCCTATAGCCAACCTTTATTATTTCTTTGTTATTGGACCCAAGATTTAGTTGAAGCTCAGCAGATATTAAACTTTTATATCACATTGTTTCAAACCATTATGGGATATCTTGTCTTTTCACTGTTCTGTAATATAACCCTGTCACATTGCTTTAGTTTCAGAGCAACTTTATAGCTGTTGGCTACACAATAAATTAGGCCTAAGAATTGCCTCATTTATGTAGTATATATTTCAGTTGTACCAAACCACTGATATTAGACGTTCCGCTTTTTATCTCACGTTTTCTGTGACTTCTTTTTTGTGCTCCTTTTTTTCCCTTTGGAAAAATAGGAATAATAATGTTTACACTTGAAACTGGTTAACAACAACCTTTTTTTTTTCTTTATAAATAGAGTTTATCACCAATATTCATAAAAAGATTTCCCAGTCATTTCTGATCACATACTTTGTAAAATGCTGTGAGATCAATGCATGTAAAGGACTTTATGGGCACATCTACATGTGCAAATACTGCTACATGGGTTTACTCCACAGTAATTTACTGTGAAGTAAACCCGCCCTAGGCAGGCATCTACACGTGTGGGCATTTGGAAGCAGATTTGCTCCTTGTGGCTCTAGCCTGCTCCCACTTCCTTGAACCATGCACCAGCCCCCTGCAACAGCTGGGGGAGATAGAGGCTCTGGTCACAGCTGCCTGCAGCTGGGAGCCATCTTTAAAAGCCAGCCCCATGTGCTGCTCCCTGGTCACCTGCATTCCTGGCCTGGAGCAGCCTGCAGCATGCTGGCACAGTGCTCTGTGACTCTGTCACTGGAGCCTGTGCCCACCGTGAGATGGCTGCTCCATTCTCAGGCCCTGGAAGTGACATCCAGCACATGGGCTCCT
>NW_005842371.1:249112-270123 GCF_000455745.1 Alligator sinensis | reverse complement strand
AACACCATGGTTGCCCTGCTTTGCCACTGTGGTGACCACTGCCTGGCCCAGGTCAGTCTCAGCCCGGCCTACCCTCATCTCCCACCCACCCCGTGCAAGACAGCCATGTGGCCAGGCTCACTGTCATATTCCCCCTGTCACTGCAGTGCTGCCACCCACATCTCGGGCTGCTTCCTGGACCCCAAAAGAAATGCTGCTGATGCATACCTGGACACTGCCGCCAGTACCATTCATGAGCTCCTGGGGCTCCAACCATGCCACCTGTGTGCCTGCCCAGACATCCAGGATAGGTGACTGAACATTATTCAGCACACCTGGGACAATGAGCAGTGGTTATAGTCATTCTGGATGACCCGGGCTACCTTCCAGGAGCTCTTCAAGCAGCTCCACCCACACCTGCAGCATCAGGGCACTACCATGCAGTGGCCTCTCCCTGTGGACACCCAGCTGGCCATCACCCTGCTGAAGCCGGCCATGCCCACCTGCCTGTGCTATGTCAGCCACCTCTTCAGTATGAGCAAGATGACCACCAGGGAGCCAATCATGGAGGTTTGTGGCACCCTCCAGGATATACTGGGGCACACCTTGCTCTGGGTATACACCCCCTGGAGGTGGTGGCAGGGTTCCATGCTCTGGCCTTCCACCAGAGCACTGGGGCCCTGGATAGGACCCACATCCCTGTCACCTGCCTGCCCTGTAGCAACTGCACCTACTACAGCTGGTGGGGTTTTCACTCCATCATGCTGCAGGCTTCTGTGGACCCCTGCAGTGCCTTCACCAACATGAGCACCGGCTGCATGGGCAATGCCTACAATGCACACATCTCCTGCAATTCCACCCTGCCAGCTCTGGTGGAGAGCAGATGCTTCACGCCAGGTGTGCTGGACCTCCAGGTGGGTATAGTGGTGGGTCCTGCCCATCCTCATTTGGGACCCCACCTACCCACTCCTCCCCTAGCTCATGTGGCCCTACACCAGCCAACTGGACCCCCACCAGGCACACTTCAATCAGCTCCTGGTACCCCCTGCTGACAGCTTGTCATGGCTGTAAGGCTGCAGCAGAGACTCAGGCAGGCTGCCCATGCTGGAGTACATGGCACGGCTCTGGCCAGGGTTCCAGGATAAGAGGATGCCATCCAGCTGCCTCATAAAGAGCATGGACTCATGGGCAGCCCCCAAATGGAACTTGTGGTTGGTGACAGTAACCCAATGTGTCCACAAGACCTTGACCCTCATGCAGCACTGGAGCACTAACTGGTCATGCCTGCACTCCCACATGCAGCCCAACAGGCCCTCATACACATGGGCACTGAAGTGCACAGTCGGGGCAAACTGGCTGAGGACCTTGGCCTCATCCCACAGCTCCATGAGGTCCACGGTCTTCTCCTGGAATCAGTCTGGCCCCAGGAGGCAGTGTGTGATGTCAGCAGTGACACCAGCATAGCTTCCTCAACGGCCCATAGGACCTCCGTGCAACACTCCGGGTGCTGCCTGGCCTCAGCAGGTGCCTGCAGTGCCCAGTGCAGGGGCACAGAATGAGACAGGCAGGCAGGCAGTGGGGCTGTGCTGGGGACCAGTGCCAGGGTCCAGGCAGACTACTACAGCTAGCTGGGGGCCATTGGTGTGGGACCTGGTAGCCAGAGGCTGGTTGCAGGTAGCCCTGGGCCCTGGAGTCCCTGCAGACTTTTAAAGGCTTGGGCCTGGGGCAAGCAAGGAGTTGCCCCAGCTCCAGAGCTGGAGAAGCTCTAAGGCTCATGGCAACAGGCCTAACCCAAGGGTAGCCCCCTGGTGATGGGCCTGACCAGGAGCAAATTGGCTCCCAGTTGGCAGCTACACATGTGTTTCTGCACAGTAACTACTCTGCTGTTAAGTTGCTGCCTGCATTTACAGCAAATTAACCATGCAGTAGACCAATTTACTGCGCAGTAAGCATCTGCACATGTAGACAGTGATGCTTATTGTGCAGTAAATTGGTCTACTGCACTGTAAAACATCTCATGTAGATGTGCCCTATATAAATAAGTATTATTCATGAGAAGTTTGGAGTACTAATAAAAAATAAATATAGTTGTGTCACCCATTCCTCCCCTTCCCTCCCCTCCCCACCACTCCTACTTATGGCATTAAGTTCTTGCCAAGCATCTATCAAGGAAAGTCATTGCAATATTTAAGAGTTCTGTCCAGCATCCTTGCTTGATCTCTAATCTCCATCAGATAGTGCAGGGCCAAGTAAACATCATCTCTGAGGATCAAACTAATGAAGGGCAATTAATTATGAGCTAACAGCTTGAACACAAATCTGGATCATTCCCATTCTGAGTTGTATTCTTATTTATAATCAGACTACAGAAATGTGGAAGAATTATGAGTTCTGGGATCTGAACGAAGTAGTAACTAAGGCTTTTTGGAGAGAAACATTTTTTAATATCTTAGTTTAGACTTCTTGGGGCAAATCCATAGCTGATGTAAATTGCCACAAATTGTTCCCTTGGTTGGAACTTTGGCACTTGACACAGAGTCTTCCCCCTGGAGCTCCATCCTGGCCACTAAGGAAAATACAACATATGCCTTTAACGTAACTCCTATCTTTAAGTTTTACACTTCATGTTTCCTAACATAATATTCATATACTAGAGAATGCACAGAAGAATAGAACAAGGTGGTTAATATAGGATTAGAAAAGTTCTACTGTAGTGATAAATTTAAAAATCTGACCATTCTTAATATGTTAGTTCAGGTAGATCTAAATGTAAGGCTGTACATACCCACATACACAGAAACCACGTATATGCAGAAATTTAATGTATAAGATAGTAAATCATGATGTTGAGCTATCATGATTATTTCATTTGTAATGCAGTAGTGAAAACAAACCTAAACCAGAGGACCACTGTGCTGAGTACTGTTGAAATATGTAGTAAATACCAGCCTCTGCCTCAAAGTTTATAGGCTAAAAGATACCCAAAAAACCTTGGCTACCAGGCCAAAAGAAAAAAAATGTTAATTGCTAAACAATTAATAATAATTAATAATCGATTATTGGTATGATCTCTCATACTGTATAAAGCTTCTGCCCAAGTAATCATATCCCATCCATAACTGGTCTTTTAGGTTTTTTTAGGATTCACATTAGATCCTGTCACCACAGGATTTAAAAACTACAAGCTTTGTCTTTTACTGATGGTATTTGTAGCTGAGGAGAGCAATGGTGACATCAAGTGGCCTGTTAAATTATATGTATGTAAAAATGGACTTGGTTTTCAGTGATCTTTCTAAAATCTTAAAGACGTGAATTAATTTCTATTAAAGGCTAAATCAGATTTATACTGGATTATACTGCATCTGGATAATTTCATGCATTTTTAATAAAGCCTCTTGGTTACATTTTCTAGGGAGCTCGTTATCTCCATGTATTTGATTTCAGAATATTGCCAGGAAACATCAAGAAGCTACAGACGTATTTTGAAAACTTGGCTTTGATCAGGAAAAATAATTATGTTTCTACTGTTCTTCAGTGGGGATGCATGCTGCAGTTTAATCATCTGTAGCAACTGGGGATGAGTATTTTATATTTACGTTTCTTTCCCACAAAAATGAAGTTGGGTAAAAATTACCGAAGTGCCATGTTTTTAATTCCTTGGCATTCTACGAACATGTGAACATGAGAGACAGGATTGTGGCTGGGCATGAACAGGATGAGTGCTAGTGTCTGGATTTCACTTTTAATAACCATGATTAGTCAGACAGATAGCCTGTTGTACAGTATTATACAGTGTCTTCATATTTTCATTCATTTTACATCCCTAGAGGTGCTTAGCATGCTAGAATTATACACATTCCAGTTGCTAGAGATATGAGGTATATGTCACATTGAATATCTGTGGGAATCACACTCCTTAATGCCTAGCATAACTTTTGAAAATCAGGAAGGGAATGTCTGCACACTTCTGGACCAGGCTAGGGAGCACTGCAATGGAGCAGGCCACACCATTCCCACATGTAGCTAAAGGAAAACCTGATGTGTTGTAGCTGCTTAAGGGGGGATATGGACTGTGTAGTGTGCACAGTGTACACATTGGTATGTACTCACACCTTACTAAGGCAACTATGTTCCATGCATTTCAAACTTCAGCATACTCCTTAATGCCTCGCCAGCACAGTCCATAAGTGATGCCAACACGCCCCTCTGGCCAAATTTTTAAAGGTGTTTGCATGCCTAGGCCCTATTAAGATACCTTATTTTGCTGAATACAAGATGACTATGAATTTAAGATAACTCCCTCAAACTTAGATACCAGACATGGAAAAATTATACATTTCTTATAATTTTCCATGTCTAGAATCTAATTATTGGAGTGTCATCTTAAGCTCATCCCCACAACACCACTGTAGCGAGGAAAGCAGCATGGGGGCAATCAATGGAGAGGCAAGTGGTGGGTAGGGGGAGAAAGCAGCCTTGTCCCTTTGCCACTTGCTCCCTTGCCCCATGCCTGCCCCTTCCTACATCTTGTCCTGCTGTGCTTTCCCCCCTGGTGTCTTTCCCCCTCACACATACATTTACCCCTCCATAGCCTGCCCCCGCTACCTCATACTGTGCTCTCCAGTGGCTCTATGCTGGTCCCTTATCCCTGGTTCAGCAAGGAGTCAAGGAGTCATGGAGTGGCAGGGAATTAGCTCAGAGCCAGAGAGCAGTACTCGCTGGCTGCAGGCTGAGACTCTGTGCTGGTTCCTTAGCCACCCTGTCTCCCTGCTGAGCCAGGGAGCAGTAGGGGAATCAGAGTGGAGCCAGAAAGCAGCTAGTCCTAGCATGCAGCCAAAGAGTAGCCAGAGAATTGGCACTGGTTCTCTCTGCTCTCTGGCTTCAGTATGATTCCCCCACTGCTCCTTGGCTCAGCCAAAGAGCAGCCAGGGAAGGAGCCATGAGCTAGAGAGCAGTACAAGATCTAGTAGTCGATTCTAAGAAAAATCTTCATTCTCCCCATGAATGGGGGGGAGGAAATATCTTGTTCTGGAATCAGGTAGATACAGTAATCATTTTTAGAAATCCCGCCCATTAAAATAATAATGAAAAAAAAATCTGGGCCTTATTTCATGATATCAGTCAGATACTTCTGAAAAACTTACCATTTTTGACCAAAAGCGAAGATTAAAAAAAATCTTCAACATTTGAACTACAGGTTTTTATAAATTATTTAAGGGTTCATTATTTAACTGAAAATGACTGCCGTTATTAGGCTTAGTGCCAAGTTATATAGTTATCTTCTCTACAAAATAATTCTTTGTTTTCATGGAGCTGGCAAAATAAGACTTCTCCAGCTCTTATTAATACAATACTATATATCATCTAATGCATTAAGACTGTGGTTTTACTTTCTATCAATATTAATTCAAAGTACGTTCACTTTATTATAACATCTTTTCTAGGCACATGGCTTGTGCTAAAGAGACTTTTATTGTGTTTACATAAATCTTGATTTGCGTGTTGACTTGAAAACTACTTTCTTTCTGTAAAGACAATGCATCTCCTAAAAATAGCTTGTATTCTCCTTCATGTGCCATCACTTCCATCAGGCAGCAGAGATAAAAATTGAGTGAAAGGCACAACAGACTAGATTTCGGTTGCAGAGAACTCAGAAAGACTGCCTAACAGGGCTAACATTGCATGGCATCCCACATCACCCGTGAAAGGATCTCCAAGCACCCCAGCAACACCTTGATTGAGAATCAGTAATCTACAGTGTACACCTGGATTTGGTATGCATATCAATCATCCAGGGAGATGGCAATGTGTACTTGAGCAGAGGTATTAATGCCAAACAATGACTGGTTGCATTTTAAAGAGAAAAGTGCTTAGCAGGAAGAACCCATTTCCAGCAGACAGACCCTTAGAAGAAATCACATGCAGAAATTGATCATTTTCACTCTTTGAATATAACTATGAATTAGAAAAATCTCCTAGCCTGACAAACAGATGCATACACATGTTCCCAAATGACTCAATAGAAAAATAAAATATAAAAGGGATTATTTTAGTAAGAAAAGTCTGCCTAGAAATCTCTAGCCTTAAGGAGTTGGTCTATGCTCCCATTTGGGAAATGCTGGGTTAACCTGTTTTGGTGGTAGAGCTGCTAACCTAAGGAAAACTGCTACATCTTTGAAGAAAAACTTCTGCATGCAAGTGTTGTCTCAAAAGTTGTTTCTGGGTAGAGAAATGAAGTGAGATAATTTTACTGTTTATTCCTTGCATTCTGTCTTCCAAGTCTACCTGTTATTATTTTTTTTTTTTTTGTATTATCTATCTTGGTTACATAATACATCCGGTTCTTGTGTTATATACCTTACTGATTGCCTGTGGTAATGTGATTTTTGGAGCCATTGATAATTAAAGACCAAAAGGTAATGCCTTGCAAACCAAAAGGTAAACACCCCCAAGTAGCTGGCAAACTTTCTCTACTTAGAGCTGCAAAGTCTGGTCTGGAGCCAGTGAGACTAGCTTTATTGGGATAAGGAGTAATCACAAGAGCAGAATCTGTTCTGTCCCCTGCAGGCAGGCAGGAAAGCAAAGGAGAAAGGCTTGAGGCCACCGTACATCACAGCATCATAGCAGGGTTGGGGTTGATCACAATAGCACTAAAAGGGATCTCAAGAGGTTAGCTAGGTTGCATAGGCAAACTTGATTCTGGCATCACCTAGCTGTTAAGTGCCTGGATTTGCACCTTTAACATTTTTTAATATTTTTGATGCAATGATGATAATATGTATACTGTTGCAGTCACATCCTTGCATCTCTATGGGATATACTTTTATTGCTACCTTACTAAAAAAAATTACTAAGTTAAATTGACTAATGAGTGAAGCTTTAGAACTGTGGCTGAAAGCAAATTACAGCCTTTGGGGGTCACTCCCTCACAGTGGTGTCTATGCAGGTTCCTGTCTCTCAGTTACTCTGTCACCTTTGATTTCTTCTTTTTTTTTAAACTTCTTTCATGTTCCTTCCTTTCCTTGTTCTTCCTGAACCCAGATTATGGTAATGCTTTGCATACTGGGAGAATTCTACCTTGGGCAACTTCCATAGGTTCCTCCTACACTCTCCTCTCCCCCTTTTTCTCCTGGGACCAAATGAGGAAAATAGGAAGTAAATTAATAAATGTTTAAGGCCATAAAGAACTATTGTGAAGACCTAAACACAAAAAGAACTACAATGAACTACTATGAACACCTAATCTGACCTGTCTAGAACATGTCAATAATAATTTCTGCAATGTGTACACAGGGCATAGTATGGAGCAGATTGGTTTTAAACCGCAACACAGTGATACATCAGAAAAAAACCCAACAGGATAAACATGACTGTGAGAGGAAGAACCAAGCAGTCATAATTCTAGGAGAGAGTTCACAAAGTAACATTTATTTCAATGGTGACTTAAAGAACATAAATATCCGAAAGCAATTTCTGGAAATGAATATGAAATTAATTTTACATACAGGAAAGATTACAGTAATTATGCAAAAATGATTGTGCAGCCTTTATGCTTTCAGGATGCATTTAGATTAGGCAAGGATGTAAGGAAGGAGAAGGAAAAATGTGAGGGTACTCCTCGAAAAAATAAATCAGCATATCCATTCCTTATCAGTTGGGGTCATCAAGGTTATAAGTGAATTCAGCTCAGCATTATCTAAGAAATACTGTGGAACAGCCACAGCCTGAACATGCATAATGCATAAGAGAAAGAAGCTTATAATAGCTGAATGCTTATAGTAAAGTTTGATTCTTAAACAGAAAGTGGGATTGAAATATACAGACCAACATTACCCTGAAAGACAGAAAGGAAATGAGAAAGAAAAGTGAGTAAAAAGAAAAGGCAGCAAATTTAATGTCCAGAGCAGGAGAGCTGATCCACTCAAAGCAAAGAAAGACTTAAACAACAATATATTATCCTATTAATACCCTATGTATAGCTCGTGCATGTTTGTGTGTCTATAAATAAAAAGGCATCAATAGCAACTCTGTAGTTAACAATGCATTGAAACTTTCACTTTAAATGAGATAAAAATCCCTCTCTTTTTTGTTGAAATGTTTCAATCACATTTTGTTGTTGGCTGGTTGTTTTTTTTTTTTCGTACACATTGACTGTGTTCTGAGCATCCAGGCAATGTAGGAAGTCTGGGACATAGCCGGTTAGATGGGCTCTGGCGTAAAGCAGATAAGAGGACCATCTGGATAATCCCAGTTTGTGGTTATTTTCCAGGTTTACCAAACTTTTTTTTCACCTGAGCACAGTTTTGGCTTCAATTAAATAAAATGTTGCTAACAATCTTCTGACCTGCTGTACTCTGGAGGGACTGAGCAGCAGTCTGCAGGGGCATGAGAGGTCAGTCAAGGGAAAAAGGGAGATTAAAGTAGCAGGAAAGGGCATGAAGGGCAGAGGCTTAGGCTTCAAAACAGCCCAGGATCTTGGTGCTGAGGCACCCGTATGTAAAAGGATCGCCAGACACTGCTGATCCTTGCTATGTTGGCATTAATAATTCTCCTGTCTCTTAATTCTTTCTCTTAGGATTTTCTGCTACGTTGCTTAGGGTTGATGTCTAGCCAACTAGTATATACTTACCTGAGGCATCCTAGTTGCTCTTTTGGAATATTGGTCCTATTTTAGCAGTTCCAGCCTTCTGACATGGTATTCCAAGATTTTTTTTAACATGAGTACCAGTTGGCCAGAGAAATAATCAGATACTTACTTCAGGACTACAGTGTTTCCAAACCTGCTGATTTTAAAGTGTTTATCTCTAGTAAGATGTTGTTTAACATCCTCCCTTAATAAATAATGGATTCAGAAGTAGTTCATAATTCTCCCAGAGGAGAGGGCGTCACACTGACAGACGCAAACACAGAATTCCTAACGTAACAAACCTTTTTTTTTAATCAAAGCCTTCCTTCTGCAGGAAATGAATGAAGAAAAGGGAAGCACACAAGCCTTCATGGTGAAGTCCAGACACTTCCACTAGCCAGAAATCCAGTTTCCTCTGTTATCTTTCTTCTGCAAAGTACCTTGCCAAAATAACCATTGCCTAATTAAAGGTAAACCTTCCAGATGCCGCTGAGCACTTTTGAGTCATGGTGCTACAATCCCAGCAACTTCAAAGAAGTTGGCAGAGTAGCCACAGATTGATTGCAAGTTGTGAATGGAAAGAGTATAGATCCTGAGGGGTTTGTGTGAAATTTTAAACTCCAAAACAGTCATTTAAATCATAAGCCATTCACAATACAGCAATTGCTGGCACATCCTTTCACCCCTTTCTTCAATTTTCCCACATAAATAAATGTATCAAATGTCTTTATAAAAAATAAATTAATTTTCCATGTGAATGCATTAATTAGCTGCGGATATACAGGTAGTGATATGTGAGTATTTTAAGTACAGTGTCTGCAGAACACAGAATGCTGTTTTGGAAACTTTGATCTGTTGATTATCTTCAAGTAGTTTATGGATTCTCACTAGCCAAATGATTTTTATCTCTATTGGGAATGCTTTGGGCAGGCTTTTTTCATCTATAGGAAATGAGTTGAGAAGCATCAGTGAAACTTCAAAGCAACAGCTTAAGGTGATCTTTCATTTCATGAACTCTGTCTTTGTTTATAGCTGTTTAACAAAATGCTGAGTTTTTCTTTTACCCTATGAATAGGATGAATTTATGAAAAAATCTTACTTTAGGTGTGTTTGAGAGGTTTTGGCAGATATGAATGTAGAACATTTTTCAACTTACAAGTTTCAGAGGAAGTATTTTATATGTAAATGCTGTCTTTGCCAGGTTAGTCACTTGAACAAGTTAGAGGCCTATTAAATCTCCCTGTACATTTCAACTGTATCAGTTTATTTATCTTAGTTTTGTTATAAACATCCAGTTTTATCAGCAGACCCGGAACTGGACCAGAAGTGCTTCAAGTCCACTTCTGAGTCTGCTGCCGAAAGTGCTGGGGAGGCCCCCACACTTCTGTGGGACACTCCATGTGCCCCAGCATCACAGCATTCACAAGCCGCCTGCTACCTAGAGGTATGTAGAAAAAACATTTAAACCTGTGCCTATGTCTGAATCGCTAAATCTTTCTGAATCTCCCCAAATTGATTTGGAGGGTTCTAATTCAATTCAGAGAGATTAAAGGGTCCTCTGATTTAATTCAGATTAGGAGATTTGGCCAACAAATTGGGCCGAATCGCTGCCGAATCGAATCAGGGATTGAAGCTTCTCACAGCTGTACTTTATAGTAGAGCTTGAGCTATGATAGAGACTTGAAGTAGATCTTGTGAAGCTAGTATAAATTAGAGACACTCTCAGAACTGCCATAATTCAGAATAGGGGCCTAATATACAAAGGGCACAAATATAGCCTTTTCTATAGGTAACAGTCTTGTTTGAGAAAAAACACAAGTGAAAAAAGAATGAAGGTAATAATGTTAGGAATTCACCATCACATCCATTAGCTACAGGCAGAGTTTTGGATTTTTTTAATCATGAAAAAATGTCTTAATATTCAGATGAATTAATAAATTAAATAGGCATATAATCCCTGCTGACCATATCCTTTCCCATGACTTATAAATCCTCCCTCCAAGATCTAAATAATGCATTTAGCCCTGTCTTTCCTTGGAGGAACTGCCAATTATTCATTAGAGTTGTGCAAACAATTTTATGCATTAAAGAAAAGCCAATGCATATTTGACTCCTTGAGCACTCTCACCATTTCCATTCTGCTCTTTCCCATTGAGTGTAATCAGTATTCCTGAGAAACTGTTTCTTGCTGAAAAAGCAGCAAAGTGTCACTTCACAGCCAAAGATGTGAAAGGCAGAGAGATGAAGGCTCTATTTCCATAATTATTACTTTGGTGTTTGGTTAAATATTTACTTACTTGCTTGATCAACAGAATTCAAAGTCATGACGACTACAAGATCTTATAATATCTCAGATAAAAGTAAAATTAATGAAAAAGTTGTATATGTTAAATATTAAGACAAAAGAACTGATTGCCATAAATATTTAGATTCATTTGATAATGGAAATTATGAGGAAGAAAGTGAATGAGATGTAAGTCTGTAAGCACAACTGTATTTTGAATAAAGGTATTGGGTGTCTTCCAGATGAGCACAGACATTTGGTTCCCTGGGGACAACTAGCAGCAGCGCACCTTGCACCTCCACTACTTGTCTCTGGGGAATGCCTGTGCCATGCATGCTTTGGTGTATGGCAGGTTACCCTGAGTGGGAAAGGGGAGTCTGGGTTTGCAGCCTTACCTGGGGCTCTGGGGGCCTCCTGGGGCTGCAGCAGTGGAGATCATGCTGCTGGCCAAAACCTGGCCATCAGCCACAGTGCGGCTCCAGGTGTCCTGGCTGCACCTTTGAGTGGCATGTGCTGCCTGTGCATGCACACCTCTGATTTTTTTTGTTGCAGATATTTTTGGAGATGTAGGGGTAAAAAAAAAAATCCACAGGGAAAAAAAAACAAAAACGGAGCAGCACATGCATGGGCAGTGCTCCCTTGCAGCACAGAGAACATTTAAATGTGCAGTATGTGGCATGGGTATAGGTTGTAGCTGTGTTGGCCTAAGGACATAGGCAGACTAGGTTCTTTGGGTAAATCTGAAATCCGACATGTTTGCGACACCACATACTGCACAGCTGCATTCATCTGGACACAGCCATTAAGAGCATCCACTAGAACATGCAGGGGAATTTATTCTGGTATTGGCTAGACCAGTCAGCAAGCTTTTAAGGCTGGGGGCCAGATTGATCCAGTTCAGGTCAGAGATGGGCTGGCAGATGGAGGGTGGGCTCTAGGACCCAACCACCACTGCCACTTGTCTCTGTGCTGGCATGGGGCAAGTAACTGCTAGGAACCCCCCCCCCCCCGCCCCCCCCAAGGTATCCCAATTCAACCAGAGTCCTGTGTTTTGTGGGCTGGATCAAAAGGCTCCACTGGGGTGTAGGGGTTGCTGACACCTGGGTTAGACCATCTGATATTAAAGATGGAAAAAATAAAAACAGGCAAGCACAAGGCAAAGTCCCAGTTGATAAGGTTCTGATAAGATTTTGAAAGAACCTTAGGTTCCAAAGGCCAGCTGATAAGGTTCTGATAGAAAAGAGAGGGCATTTCTGAAGCCTGAAGCAATTGATTTGTTTACCATTTTCTTCAGTTCATAAAAGGATGAAAGACAAAGGAGAAGTGAATGTGTGGGATGAGAGAGAAAACAATAATTTTCTGTCTGAAAGAGTATTTGTTGGAAAGAAGGAGGAATTAAAACACACTCCTGTAAGCAAAGAATGGTGAGTGGGTAGTCAGGAGTCAGTAGGAGCTATATCAGTGGATGCTGATGTAGAAATGATAATACCCTTAAAACACTGCATTCAGAAGTAGATACAGATTTATCCCCTAATATTTTACAGCTGACTTTACTGAAGTTTTTATTGCAATAGCAACAGAATACCAGCAGACTCTAAACCAGGGGTTCCTAACCCCCGGGCCATGGCCTGCTAGTCTGCAGGAGGGCTGGCTGCTGTACCAGAAGTGACCACGGACTGGCAAGCCACAGACCAGCGAACCATGGACTGGAAGTAACTGGAAGTATAAAAAGGGTTGGCTACCTGCCCGCAGTATGCAAGTCACTGCTGGTCTGCAGTTTGCCAGTCCCACTCACTTTCAGTCCACTCAGCATAAAAAGTTTGGGAAGCCCTGCTCTAAACTAGTTCACATACAGAAATGGGCAAAAAATATTGCATACATGCTCTCACCCTATTGTTTTGAGTCCAAGTTGAAATGTACAAAGGTACTTATGTTTTCCATCACAATGGGTGCATCTACACATGCATTTCCTGCAGCCTAGATTTACTGTGCAGTAAGCTACTGCACAGTGAGTATATCTACACGTGTCCCTACAGTGCCTTTTTTTTACTGAACCATCATTTCCATTTCTTTTTGGAAGTACTTCCTCTTGTAGCCTTTGGGGTAAGTAGGTTTTTGTGGGCTAGACCCTGGGGGTGGGGGCAGCTGGAGGCCCTGGGGGTTAGTGGATACATTCATCTGCAGCAGCTGCTGGCAGCTCTCCTGGGGCTAGCACTGGAGATGGTATCTATATCTGGTGGTGCACAGTAAATGTATTTTATTATAATGATTGAGGCACTGGTAGGCTTCCAAATTGCTTTAAAATTTCAAATATATCAATAAAACATTGTGTTCATCTGATACCTATATATATAGAGGCCTTTTATTTTATTCACAGACAAATGCAGATGTTGTGGTTTTTAATCAGATGATTTTGGATTTTCAAACAGAGAAAACCAGGATCCCTGGAGATAAGGATCTCTGAGCTCCTGCTCCCTGACCGTGATCTGGGAGCAGGGAGCTGGAGCTCTCTGCTGCCAGGGCAGGGGGGCATAGTCCCTGCCAAGGCTCCTGTGGCAGAGCCTGCCCTGGCAGCAGGCAGCTCCCAGGGGCAGGGAGCTATCTCCTGCCCCCTGGTGGATGGCTGACCAAGAGCAGATTTGGCTCCCAGTCATGTATCTATATGAGTGCTATGGCATCGTTAAAAATACCAACTAAATTTGTTATTTGCATTTGCAGGTAGCAAATTTACTTGGGATTAGGGACATTTACTGTGAAGTAAGCATGTGCACAAGTAGACACATGTGCTTACTTCACAGTAAACTATGCTAATTCGCTGTTAAGCATCATGTGTAGACGCACCCAGTAGCACCTTACAAATGTTAATGCTTTTGTCCTCATAGCAGCTCTATTGGGAAATGAAGTATTTCACCAATGGTAAACTTAAGGCCTCCGCTTGAATAAATGACTCAGCCAAAATTATGTATTCGGTAGGAGACCTGCAATTGAGCAAAGATCTGAATCTCTTATTAAGTTTCCTAACTATATGGCCATCAATTCCTGAAAAGGGATTGCCTTCCAAATATGGTTCACATATGGCTCAAAATAGTGTAAATTATGCTTACACTTTACAAAACTACAATTTATATTACAATGGCATTACAATCCAGAGTCTCCCCTCATATCCAGGTCTTACTCTGCTGAACAATTCTGTATAAACCGTAGACTACATTGCATGTAATACTAAATATCATGCCTCTTCTTAAAGACTGAGAAAAGGAAAACACAAATACTGTATTAGTCTTAAAAATTATTAAAGGTTTTTTTCCCTCCAAAATTGCACTTTCCTTAAAGGTAGGTTTGAGGGGAAAAAAAGCCATTTTCAGTATATTTTGCTACTATAATAAGTCATGTATTCTGATTCCTAGATGTGAATGTTTTTAGCATGTAAGGAAGTGTTATGTTCCAATCTATGTACTGAGTCAGCTGCTAGAATGTGACACCAAGCATCTGTGACCTACAGCTGGGAGGGGGTCCAGCACCAAGGATCCAGATTTACATGGCTGATTGACCATATAGTGAGTAAGTCAACTTGATGTACGTACTCTGATGTGACAGGTCCAAACCATAACAAAATGTGTCCTATATAGGATTTCATGTTAATCAAAACAATTAGGGTTTATCCATGACAATTCTCTCTTTTTGAAAAGAGAAACAGAGGAGGGGGGGATATTAGATGAAAATTGCTCAAGCTTCATCAATATTATATGCAAGACTGTTTCTGAGTCTTGTAGACATGAATTACTTATTCCTAAATGATATTCAGCTATTTTAATTTATCCCTAAAATAGCCATGATTTTGGAGCCCTTTTATGTGCTATGCAATGCCTAAGCAGACAGCAAGAGAGTCAGGCACTGCAAAGATTTTACTCGTATGTTACAGCAAAGGTGGGAAAAGGGAACTTTCACCTCTTGTTACATGTAGGAAACTGAAACAGAGAGAAATTAAAGCCCTGATCCTGTTCGAAACTCTTGTCTAAACATGGAGCAAAATCAATTCCAGTGCGGCTTTGGGTGCATGGAGGGCCCACCCTGCATAGTTTTCATTGAAGGACTGAAGCCCAAGTTATTTGTCCAAGGTTAAGGAGCTAATAATTAACCCCAGACCTTCTGAATCTTAATCACATAGTTGAATTATAGCATGGTCAGAAGCCATACAAAAATCCTCCCACATTATTTTTCACTAATAGTCTTCACAAGCATTAGGTCAAAATCAGTCTTAGGGGGAACAGGGTAGAAATTTCACTGACTTCAATGGAAATGGAATTTACATTCACTCTGAAATGGGTTTTTAATCTCTCTTGAGGAGATACAGGGTATTTCTGCTTCTTTGTAGAGGCTCAATTACGCCAGTGCAGATAATACACTTACTCTGTCTTCCTGCTTTTGGAATTGACACCCACTATCCAACACCACCTCCAAGAGTGCTGGAGGGAGAGTTTTCCCGGTTAAATTGTCAGGCTGAAGTTAGATTAAATAATACAAGTTATGTCTGTGAGCAGTGTTGCTGAATAAAATGATGGAAATTAAAAGAGCTGTTTCAGAATGCAAAGTAGAGCCCAGCTTCATCCATACTGTTTTGCAGGACTGAAAATTACAGGCCTCTTTCCAAGCCTGCCTGAAACCAGTATGAGAGGGCAAGGAATATTTCTATCTACTGCTTTTCTATAGATATTTTTGCCCAGGAATTAGAGGTGTTTTTGCCTGTATTTTCTATTGGGAACTCCAGAGATGAAGCAACTAATTTTTACATGCTCAGGTTCTCTTGTCGAGTGAACATCTAGCAAATGTCTTTTGGTTATCTTCTGCTGATAGTTTCTGTATCATGGATCTTATGGTAAAGATGGCCAATATTATATAATTTGTCTTTTCTGTGTCTGACAGAGAGAAAAACAAATCTGTTCTGTAATAAGGTTGTCAGGCTGCAACGCTTCTGGGAGAAATTTATTTTAGCAGTTACATGAAGTGAATGCATAGATCCCACCCAAGGGCTAGTGAAAATAAAACAATTAACATACAGGTGGATATATCTATGTTGAGGTAGATCCTGAACTGGTAAAAACTGTCATAGCCTCACTGATGTCAATGGACTCACTCACTTTTTAGTTGCAAACATATTTTAAATTGGTTGGTGATGTCTCACCAGTCCTAATTCACATGATTATGCCAGTAGAGCCCCTTGGTTACAGATTAATAGAAGAAAAACACATTTAAAATGTCATCACTGTAATTTATAGCAGATAAAATTAAAATAAAGAAAGTTAGACGTCCTACCATACATGACTGGAGCTGCAATTAGGACATCTCCATCATTGCCTTTAAAATGGGTTCCACGTCTGCCTCAATGCACTGTGCAGAGAAAACAACCCAGCTCTTACTGATTTTTACCTTCATTCATTTTAAATAATAACATTTCAGGAGGCCCAAATAATTTTTACTACAATGGGCTGCTTCTCCTGTTGGATATTTGTATGCATCCTTTTCTTTTCTGATATTTTAATCTTTTAAAATCTTTTTTTTTTTCCAAATGGTTTGCTTGGCAGTGTTGATTATGCAGTAGAAATGGCAGAAGGGGTCAGGCAGCAACTGAATTAGATGTGAAAGCTTGAAAGCTCCTAGATGAATATTTATGCAGAAAAATCTCCACCTTCACATTACGGTGCATAATGAGATCAGCAAAACTAACAGAATTCATGCTGGGTGAGCTCCCTCTGTGAGAACTCAGTTTAATCGGTACAGAAGACTGACAACCCATGAACACAGAGAAAACGCTCAATGGCATGTAAAAATTGTATTAAAAATGATGTTTCTGAACATAGCCATATCCTGACAGAGAAAACAAAGGCCTTCCATGGAAATTTTAAACCTGCAGGCCACTTTTTGAAATGGCATCTAAATAATGTATTAGTATCTTGTATAGTAACAGTATATTAGTCTCTTTTTTCATTGGTGATTTGTTTTTTTTTCTTAATAGCAAATGAAAAGGTTTTTAAAATGTTTGATATTGACTACCAGGTTGTATTTTCATTACAAAATATAGTTAGCTGCAATATCTGCCTGTGACAATGCAAGACGTTAAGATAATGTTTTTCCTTCCAAGATTTATGACAGTTTGCTGCATTTGTGCAATGCATATTATTTTGCAAGTTTCTCCCAGAAAGGGGTCAGGAAAAGAGCGGTGAAGTTTAGAGTGAAATTGAGACCTGAGGAAGGAAGAGCACAAAGCCTACAGGTCAATCAAAGGTGCAGACAGAAATGATATTTGTTACCTGCTTTGCCCCTTGAAATCACTCTAAAGCCATGCACAAACAGAAGAGTATGGTTGCAGAGCCGTCCGATCACATGACAAATTAACCCTCACTGTATGAGGATTCTAATGAAGCCACTCCTAAGTGGATTGACTTCATAAATTTCTATCTGCCCCACTGCAACAGCAGCCCAGCTCCAGCTCTCTGGATGGAAGGGGGCGAAGGCAGGGGGGGGAGGTCCCTTCTGGGGTTTTCTCAGCCCCACTGGAATGAGGGTATGAGGGGCTGATGGATTAGAGCCCCTCACCTTGGGGGGCTCCAATCTACCTGTCCCCCTGCTCCAGTGGGCTTGAGAACCTCAGAACGACCTCCCTCCCCTGCCTTCTCCCCTTCCCATCCAGAGACAGCAGTAGATCTGGGAGAAGAGGGAGTCAGAGGCAAAGGAAGACATTTCCTCTCTCCCCAAACTGGAGCCAATCTGCTGCCCTCCCAATCCAACAGCTAATATCTGTTGAATCAGGAAGATCAGTCTAATTCCTGGTGATTTCTATGAATTGCCACAAGTTAGACCCAGGAGTTACACTTCTGTCTGCACCCTAAGAGAATAATCACTCTGAAATTCTCACAACTGCTCTGAAAGTCTCCCCTTAGTCATAGGGACAGATAGTCAACCTATTCTTTGTTTTGTTCTTTTTAATATTATGTTTGTTCTCTGCCTACTTGTAAATAGGTGTCCTTCAAGGCATAAATGAACCATTTTTTATTTTGCGCACACAAGCTCCAGTGTCAACTTGTAATTTGTATGGGAGCTTTCATAAGACAATGAATAAGCACCCTAATATTGGATAGCACCCAAATATTTTGACAGTTGTTCAGTTATCTTACGTTCCAAATCATTGGTCATAGGAAAGTTTATGGGCCATCAGTTCTCATCTGCTGCATTCACATGCAACTATTTCCTCTAAAAAGTCCACTGGATCATATACCCTAATTCTTTTTACAGGCACAGTAAAAGAAAATAGAAAAAAAATCCTACCACATGCCAGAAATAAAGATCTGGAGAGGTAAGAATGCTGCTAACCCCTTGGCCACTGCACTGGGGATCAACCCTTTGCAAAAACAGGTTTTTCATGAAATTTCTATTGATTTTTAATTTAATGTGGATGTAAATGATGAAGGAATAGTTCCTGGTCAGTGTATTTTACCATTTCCTCATCTAAACACAGGTCCTGATTTAGCATTACCCTTAGAACAAAGTCCTAATTCATCTCTTAGGTGTCTCCAACTTTGGCTTTGGTGTGTTAAAAATATAAGGCACTGGGTGCAGGAGGTTCATTCGAAGAAATGGGGTTTGGTACTTAGGCTACTTGTACAGTCAATGGGGAGACTAAAGCACCTCCAAAGGACAATTTACAGAGCTGAGATGCTAAGCAGGGGTTCACTTACAGTTCTTTGGGCACAGTGGCACAGTTTTAACAGGGAGGTGAAAGGTGTCACTTTACTTGACCAATGAGAGTAATCATCCTTGACCATCAGGGATCACTGTCACCAAAAAGTGTCACCATACACTGATTTCTAGTTAGGACATTCGCCTGGGAAATGGAGATGTGAGTCTGAATTCCTTTTGGGTGGGGGGTGGTTGAATGAGGGCCCAAACCCTACTTTCTGAGCAAGTGCTCTAATCACAGGACCCTAATATAAAAGGTGGGCTGCACTGCAACATTATGTTGTCTTCCAGCTGTGTTTTTGAGTGAAAGTGATTGTGGCTGCTGCACTTTGTACTGAATTCAGTGCTGTCAGTGTAAGTTAGGCATGTTCTGAGCACACCGACCAGATAAAGTATCTCTAGTGATAGGTGAATCTGTAGTGCTGCTCCCGATTTATATCAGATTGCAGCAAAACCTGGGTGGGAATTAAGGGCCCAGTCCTGTTTCACTGACAGTGAATTTATGCAGTTAAGTGTAGTCCTGTTTCAGCCTGTCCAAGACCCTGAAAATCCATTAATTCATCTACTTTGTAACACACTATCATTTTACCCTTAAGACTGAGTCACAAAAAAGTAGCAAGGAGGGAGGACACACTCACCTTTTGTATTATCTATATTTAGGGACACAAGCACAGTGGAATAAGATCACACTTAGGCACCTAAATCCATTTATGTACCTAATAGGTGGTATCAAATTTTGCCATAAGTGCTTACTGCTCAGAATAGGGGTTTTTCATGCATTAATTGAAGCCTAAATTAAGGGGTGCCTATACATGAACTGGGAGGCTGCTCTGATGTGCTGGACTTCCATTGTGTCAGAGCAGACTCAATTAATGGAGTCTGCTGGAGTGTGGTAATTACTGCACTCCAGACAGCCTCCACATCTCATGTATCATGGCTGGGGCACTAACTAAAGCTCATTCAATGAGCTTTGGACATGAACACCACATGCTGCTGGTGGCTGGAGGAGCATGGCAAGCTTCTACAGGTGGTGCTGGCAGTGGCAGATGCATAGCAGCAGCAAGCAGGGAGCTCCTGCAGGCGGATGCAGTGCTGTCAGTGATGGGAGGGCAGATGGCAAACACGGATCAGGGGTCAGCGACCACCCACAGATGCTGCTGGCAACATTGGCGGCAGCCAGCGGCGATCATGGACCACCCACAGATACCCCTGGTGGTGTCAGCAGTGAAGCAGGGGGGTGAGCAGTGACTGCCCACAGGTGCCACTGGCAGTGTCAGTGGCACCTTTTCTCAGGGGGTACACCGCCATGCTTAGGGGGGTGCACATGCACCCGCATGCACCCCCTACATATCACCAATGGCTTTGGATAAAGTGCTCCACTGCCATTTTGAAGTGTGGGGATGTTGATACATGAGATGCTCTGGGTACTTTAATTAGAGTGGCCCAGAGCTACTCTAATTAAAATGCCCCCCAGCCCCCCCACTCCATCCCCCATACACACAGACACTCCTGGAGCATGTGTAAAAATGCCCTAAGTGCCTGGGGTTATTTGCATTACAGTATGTAACCACAGAAAGGATGTAGATGTCAAAGGAGTTTTGTGCCCTCTGGAGCAGTATACTGGATTTATTTTTTGTTTTGTTAAGTTTAATTTGTGTAATTTAGGTATCTAGTTTACTAATCTGGATTTGGCCCTTAATCACAGGCTTAGTTTTTGGTACATAAATAATTCCATTGAACTCAAGTGAACACTTAACTGCTTTTCTGTGTTTTGTTTTAAACAAGGAAGCACAGAGAAAAACTTCTGAAGTATATGATCTGTTTTGAAACTCAGAATATTCAGGTTGGAAGTTTGAGTCAAGTCTTAATTTTTCAAACTTTTAAATCCATCACTGTAAAATACTGTACTAAGCACTAGGTAATCAGAAAACCAAAAGAAGAGAAGCAGAGAACATGCTCCTGTCTCGGACGGCCAGAGCCGACTCGAGTTACGTTAGAAATTGGTTGTACGTTAGGGCGGGCTGGTGAATGGAGAGGCAGACACAACTTATAGGTTGCAAAAAACTTTACTCACGCCGCTTGCAATCACGACACAGGTGGTCCGGTCGTCTGAACAGCCACACGAGTTGTTCCAGCTGGCGGGGCCCAAGCCAGTAATCCGTCCACAATTCGAAGCCGGCAGGGAAAGGGGTATGTCTGGGGTTGCGCTCGGCGACGGGAAGCAAGATCGATAGGTGATCAGTCTATCGATCGGCAGCTGCAAGTCAGATAACTTCAGAGGCACTCTGCAGCGTGCTCAAAGCTCTTCGACTTGGGCGGAAGTCGCACGGAATTTTAAACGGCCAGCGAGCCAATTACTAGCCGCCACGTGTGAATAATTTAGCACTG
>NW_005842371.1:226320-246752 GCF_000455745.1 Alligator sinensis | reverse complement strand
TTCTTCCCTTTTTACAGAGAAGTAGCCATCAATATTTCTTTGATCCCCTTCTACCGCCTGATGGTAAGCGATATGCACCCATAGATCGTTTGCATTCTATATGCGGCGTGTCCCGGTGCGCCGGGGCAGCACCCGATCAGATTCATCTCCATCAACCTGCCCTTAGATCCCATCCTCGTCGCCATGTCTCGGACGGCCAGAGCTGACTCGAGTTACGTTAGAAATTGGTCGTACGTTAGGGCGGGCTGGTGAATGGAGAGGCAGACACAAATTATAGGTTGCAAAAACCTTTACTCACGCCGCTTGCAATCACGACGCAGGTGGTCCGGTCATCTGAACAACCACACGAGTTGTTCCAGCTGGCAGGGCCCAAGCCAGTAATCCGTCCGCAATTCGAAGCCGGCGGGGAAAGGGGTACGTCTGGGGTTGCGCTCGGTGACGGGAAGAAAGATCGATAGGTGATCAGTCTATCGATCGGCAGCCGCAAGTCAGATAACTTCAGAGGCACTCTGCAGCGTGCTCAAAGCTCTTCGGCTTGGGCGGAAGTTGCGCGGAATTTTAAACGGCCAACGAGCCAATTACTAGCCACCACGTGTGACTAATTTAGCACTGGCCAATAGCGGGGCACAAATTTACATTCGAATAGCGGGAACTCTTTGCACCGTGCATTTCTGTGCTGCAAGGAAGAAATGCATCCTGCAAAGGAAACTGCAAATTGGCGGGAACTCTCTCCTACACGCGGGTTCTCAATTGCAGCAGAACACTCTGCCATGCAAAGGAGCTCTCACGTGGCCAGGAAATTCCATAGTGCCGAGGCACCAAAATCACTGGGTCGTGACAGCTCTCATCACATTTCAGGAACATGGTTTTACTTGGTAAGAAAAAAAGGAAAATGGATCTTGAGAAGCTGTCTTATAGTATTTCTCAGTTATCCTATCTACTGCTAATATCAACTGAATACACTGTGCAAATGTTTTAAATAGGTATTTTAGTCACTTAGAATTCACCATTTGAATTCTGTGGTCTTTTCCAGTATCAATATTTAAATGCTTACACTTAGAAAAAGAAAAGGAAAAATTTAAAGGAAAAAAAATGTCCAGTATCTGCAAATATGTATCCTGATTTTAAGAATCATGACGGTTATTTTACCTGCCCTCATGACTTTATTCTTTATGTTTTTTTAAAAATATATAAACAATAACTTTTTTTTTGCTTTTTAAAAAGGTGAATCCTTTGTATCCCTTCTTAAAAAAGAGCTCCTAGTATATTTCCATGAATTCAGGTTAGATTTATGGCATCAATGTTTTAGCAAAATGCCTGCAATTGTTTGCTTTTATTCCAGCAACAGATTTTCCTATCACTTTGAAAATGTATGTGCGTGTGTGTGTGCCTGCGCACGAATGTGTGTGTTCATGCTAAAAATAGACAGGGTAGCCTAACAACTAGCTCTGGATTGGCTACAACCAAAAGCCATTCAGCCTATGGGAGCTGATGAGAACAAAAACAATTCATTGTGTGTGAAATACACTACCCATGTCAAGCAGCTTTAGCCTGCAGAAATGATTGGGTTTGTGGTTTAACAAGGTAATAAGGCATTTCAGCTCTCGAAAAGCTTTAAGACGAAACAAAAGGAATAGTGAAACTTACAGAACAAATGCCGTATTTTTCTCTAAAGGGATGAATCATTTGTTGTTTCAGGAAGATGTGCATACTGTCCCTGAATTTTATGCAAAGCAAAGAGGATCTGTAAATTACAGGCTATGAGCCAATGAACTTGGTGGAGAGCCATCAATATTTTATCAGTTATTCGTAAGGTATTTTGTACATCTAATTTCTTTCAAACTTAATAAAAATTCACTATCCCATTATAATACAGCCAACATGGTAGCAAAGAGAGTATATCTTTCACTACTCTATACTATAATAATACTGGTAGCTTGATATGTTATGAAATGCAACCACAAAGAATGTCAAAAAATCCTTAAAAAAATAAATAAGCCTATCATAAGAGTAAGTCTGTAGTACTGGAATCCATTAACCATAGTACTGTGATTAAGCTATCTTAAGAGCATTAGTCCTCTAGGGGCTGCTCTTACACAGCACAAGATTCTTAGCTGTGCTATTGAGTGAAACTATTATAGATAGGATGCTGTCTTCTGGCCTGTCCATCTAAGGTCCTTATAGTGACACCCACTGAAGAGGGAGGAATAGTTCTTTGCATTGTCCATACCCTGTATGAAGATGCTGGAAACACAAATAATGCAGAATCAGGTCTTAAAGAACCATAAAGCCAAGGTACCATAAAGCTAAAAGGTAGAGAAAACTGTGTGTTTGAAATGTAGTGCACATTCTTATTAAAGAGTGTTGTGAACATTTATGTTACAAGGATTGCTATATGGATTGCTACTACTAATAATAATATTGCATGATTTGCAACTGAGTATTTGGCTAAAAGCCAAACAGGGATTAAGACAATTTAAAGCTTTTAAAGATGAGAATGTAAGGTGTCGTTATGATAATTTTTGTGTGTCAGTTAAAAAAAAAAGAATTATAGTATTAATTTTTTAAATGAAGACAGTAGTCATTGAATATATGATGATCCTAAGGAGACTGTTATAAATCTCCTAAACTTTCTATGCACATCACAAGTGTAATATAGATGTTAAGTTCAGGCCCTGTGCATTAACCAATAGTTTGTTTTTTGTTGGGTTTTTTAAATCTTGTTAAATCAAAATAATGATTATAGTTACTAAAAAAATATGCACCTCTCTTAAGTCTGAAGAATTGGATTGGAAAGTTGTATTAAGTGAAAACTAACACCAATGCTAGGCATAAACATTCAAAAAGCCCAAGGCAAAATTGATCTAAGTAATGCAGTTTTCTGTAAGCAGCATAGTTTAGATCAGTAATGAACAGAACATGCATTTGCCCTGTGCAGGGAGCAAATCTTAGACTGGGTTCTGCCATTTTTAAAGCAGTGCTGAACTTCTATTCTGTTACAGGTATAGACTGGTTTGGTGTGCCGAACTTCTGTTCTGTTACAGGTATAGACTGGTTTCCAATCCAATACCAGTAAAAGTAGTAGGGCATCTGTGGTAGGGCATCTGTACCTGGCCATATAGGTAAACATTTAGTACTGTTGGACATTTGTGAATAAAACTTAACAAATAAATTATTCAGGCCCTTAGTCACCAAGCAGAGCAGATAAGTTTATGCTTACATCCTTTACTGAACTGGCCTCAGGCCTGATTCTGAATAACGTACTCACATGGATGAAGATTTCTCATTTCAGTGGAGCATTATATCAAAGACTCAATCTAAAATCTAAGGCCTGGGACCTCCAAATGCTTGAGCAGAGTCTTATATCTGATTCAATGGGACTAGTCATTTTTCAATTAAATTTGTTGAATAAGTTTTTGTAGTACAGGGTCATCTGCAGATATTATATTTCTGCAACACTCTAATGTTGATTGTTTATAAATATATTAGTGACTTTGACATTTTAAAAAATTAATTATCTATCAATTGAGCATTCATATGTCCTCACAAAGCATTTCATTCTTTAAGCAGGCTAAAATAGCAAAGGGGAATTTGAATACTATCTAAAAACTACTGTACATGATTTATTTCCAGAATATTTTCATAAATGCTGTTAGTTTTTTGAGAATGTTTCAAGGAATCTTATATATAAAAACAGGGTCTGCTATCTGAGGTGGCAAGCATATAAATCAAATAATTACAGAGGGAATAAAAAGGATCCTAATTGAATGGCAATGCTATATATTTGTAGAAATGAAAATAATTCCACTTTTTTTTCCAGAGATGAATTGGAACAGAATTTTTTTTTTCAAGAAGGGATTTCAAAACCATTCAGTGAGAATTATTATAAATATTAGTTTCCTCTGTAAGTGTATACAGAACATACATTTGATATACAGTAAATGCATGAAAATAATAGTTGCATTTGGAAGAGGCACCAGTTCAGAATAAGCCAGAACTGAAGGCTTGAGTCCTGCACCTAGGACTGCAATCCTTCTTACTCATAAAGAGGAGATATAAAATAGTACAATCCAGCTTGGATGTACTTGCCATTCTATGTAATCTTTTTTTGAGGCGGGAAAACTGCCAGATGCTGAAACTGAAAATTTCCCTGTATGGAAATCTGTTATCTCTCACAGAACAATTATAGCTGCCTCTCCCACTTCATGATCTGTCCTCCCTTTGTGTAGGGAGAATTTTGGGAGGAGAAGTGAGGCATTGCCAAGATTTTGCTATGCCCACCCAATCCCTAAGGGTGGATAGCAACTTCTGGGTTGCTACCTACTCTCACAATTTAAACCAGTTCCGTGGCTGCTTTACATCTGCCCACATCAACATGAAACGAGCCAAAAAATCAAGGATCTGCAGCTTCCTCTTTTTACATGGGCATTCTTTTTCACTGGTATACATGAGATTGGACATTACAGAGATCTTGATTTGGGTTTTGTAAAGGCGGAGATTATCTGAAACCAAAATGATGGAGACAGAGGCCTCAACTTTGAGCCATGTTTCTCACAACTCAGTTAAGGGTCACAGTGCATGTGTCCACATCAAATATTTACTGCACAGTTGACCAATTAACTACACAGTAAACGTCTCAGTGTCTACACATGTGCCCCTATTAGGGCACACAAAACTAATAAACTCCACATCAGGGTAGTTTTGTAAAATACAAGTACTATGCTGTGATTTTTTTCATGTACAGCAGCACATGTATAGATGCCGGCACAGCTGGCTGGGGCACGGGATGCTTCCATATGGGGCTAGTCAGCAGGCAGCCCTGGCGCTGAAGCAGCCTCATACCCCAGCCAGGCCCCACCACCCGCAGCACATGGAGCCCCTTCCAAGTGGCTGGCCCAGGGCTGCTCTGAGCGGGCTCCGTGTGCAGCAGGGAGGGGGTGAAGCACCCCTGTGCTTCACATAGAGCTGGGGAGAGTAGCCCTGGGCTAACAGGCTGACCCCTCGTCCTGTGTCTTCTGCCAGCCCAGGTTGTTCCGACCAGGCTCCAAAGGGTGCGCATGAAAATTCTCCAGAGCAGTAAGCTCCAGAGTTTATTTGTGTGCATTAATTGCACATCTAGACACACCCAATGACAGCTAGAATCAACCTGTTCTGTGTTTTATTCATTTTAATGTTTGTTTGTTTGTTTTTTAAATCTCTGCTTACCTTTAATCTAAACATGGGCAACCTCCAATGCACGAATGAACTATTCCTTTTTTGTACACATGAGCTCTAGTGTCAACTCGTAATTTACATGTTAATGAAGTCTGCTTAGGCTAGGTGTTTCTTATCATCTTCAACACTAGAAAAGAAAAGTTAATTGGCAGTGAGGCAAAGTGTTTCGTAATGATAAAAATAAAATATATTTTGGGGAAAGATGTAAATACCCATCACAAAATTCCAAAACACATATGAAAGGAATATTAATTTTTGGTGACAGGGAAATCATCTGTTGATAGGTCAAGGTGAATTTTGACAGCAATTTTTGTGTATTCTGTTAAATTAAATATGAACATATTTTGTCAAAAGTCAAGAGTGCGATGATGCATGCGCTCACAATAATTGTGGCGTGGTTAGACCAAAGGTGAATTAAATTATGTTTAATGGGTCATTATCAAGTGAGAGTCTTATTGTCTCTTGAGGATCAAGAACACCCCTTGAAGAGAATGGGATTTTTTGATATACCCACAGTCAACTTCACCATCTTCGGGCACACATGACAGTGAACTTTTTTGTCATGCCAGAATGTTACCACAATCTAATCCTGAATGGCATGCATGATTATGGACAGAATCAGCATGAGTATTTTCAGGCATATTAGTGTGTTCAGGTTTCTTTGGCACTTAACAAATCCATATTACAGATACTTTTTACATAAAGTATGAGTGTGAGAGCACTTTAGATTTGCCCTGTTTTGCTGTAGAAATAGAGTCCAGTTGTTTTTCCTGGGAGTCTGTGTGCAGCTGCAAATATTTTTATGATTTTTTGCAGAATAGAATAACTTGGAGATCTGTATCTAGTGAGGTTCATATTGACAGTCAATATAGCATCTACAGAGACTCTCCAGCTCGCTTTTTGTAGATTTGCCATGTTTTGTTTACAGTCTCATACAGCATAACATTAGATAACTTTCTGGATTAGGCCATCACAAATTTAAGCTTTTATAAGAACTTTTCTAATGTACTTCAGTGAACTTTGAACCCTTTTTATTAACATTTTTAGTCTAAGTATTATTATCAAGCTATACCTGTGGTCTATTCTTAGGCTTTCTATCATATTTTCTTATTTTTTTTACCTGCTTTGATCTTCAGTATTGTTCTTATAAATAGATATGCATCTTAATTTGCTCTGATATGAAACTCCCATACACCTTTCTTATAGTTGTGTAATGATGTTTCATGTGTTCTATTTTTATATTATATATGTGTGTATATATGTGTGTATGTGTGTATCAGACCAAATTAAGAGGCATATATAAGTTTATTAAGACATAGCTGTCTTAAGGGTATCTGCTCAGGGATCCACATATAATTTCTTTTCCTTCAATGTTTTATTTAGTGCTTTTCCTAGATGCCTGCATTATCTTTCCTTAATATTTTAGCTCAGTCTATGCCTTTAGGCTGTTCTTGTCAGGGCTTTAATTATCTGGTTGTCTCTGGGACAATTACATAATTAACTGGTTTTCATTTTCATTCTGCATTTGGTAATTATGAACGAAACATTGAAAAGTGCATCAGCTACAATGTGAAGAAACTGAATCATTAAAATCAAAAGTACCTTAAAAGAGAAACAAACTTGAAAAGATTCTACATGAATAGAATACATAAAAATGAAATGAAAGTGCTAAAAACATCTATTTGGTATAGTCTATTGATTTTGTTGCTTTAATTGAAAACCGTTCTTCAATGACTACAAAAAATAAGTGAGCCCACAAGAAAGATTTATACATATATTTTATTTCTTCTTCAACTAATAAATACATGATTTGTCTGAGAAATGGGGGAATTCAAAGAAAAGGTATTCTGTTAATTTTCTGTAAGTGTTTTTAATTTTATGATTAATATTTTATAGGCAGATCCTTCACTCTCCATTTTCAGTTATGCCATAATTGTGCTTCTGTATGTGTGTGTGTGCGTGTGCATGTGTGTGCATGTGTATATATATGCTCATGGATGCATACACACTCTTGTTTTATAACTAGGTCTTTTTTGAACGGTTTGTCCTTTAGCAAGGAATGTTTAACATAGCATGGTTTAAATAAGGCATTTTTCAATCCTATATCATGTCCCATACATACCTTAAAACTTTCAGAACAAATATAATGAACAGACTATTTCTAGCAGGTAATTCTAGTGATCTGAAAAGTCCACACCTTTCTGCTGGTGTTCTTGCACTGTTAGTTTCTGTGGCTACATATTTCAAAATTGCAAACCATAAGTTGGGCACCTGGGATAAAATCCTGAACCCAAAGAACTCAGGAGCAAAAACTCCCCTTGAGCTCAAAAGCAGCAGATTTAAGCCAGTGCTGAGCCTTGTTAACAAAACCTTTCAATAAATCCATTGAAGCTCCCTGGGGCACCGTGCTTTTGAAAATCAAGTCATTTTAAGTCCCCCAAGGCTTTATCTTAAACATCTAATTTTGAAAATCTTGGCCTATATTTTTTCCTGTTATGAAAACATGCTGAAATACACTAAAAAGAAGGGAATCGCAAAAATGTAAAATATGCATATGTGCTCTAAGGGATTTTTTATAGTTCTATATGTATGATACATTTTTTCTGGTCTCCAGAGTCTAATTTTACACACACACATGAAAAATATTCATAAACTTTTTTTGTATAGTACCACGAGTGGGATTTGTACTGAGTACTCCAGAGTAGCAGAATCAATTGGAAAAAATAGACTATTTATTTCCCCTGCTCAGTTAGGTGCCTGTTCCAGAGACCCTTGTAGTCAAAGGAAGGACTTCTGTTGACTTCAGTGGGCCTAACTGAAAAAAGGTTTGAAGGCTTGTCGTGTTATGCCCATTGATGTCAATAGCAATTGTCATAACTTTCATGACAAGGTGAGGAAAACAGGCACTTAAGTATTTTTTTAAATCATGGCCTAAATCTTGTGAAAGGTAAGTAAAACAGCCGTACTAAATCTGTCAGGCTTTAGAATGAAATGCAGTGACAGTTTGTCATTTTTACCAGTGTATCTGGCAGGAAACATCTCTATAAAACTGTCTATATAAATTTCGTTTGAGACCCCGATAATTCTGTCAAAGTGTGCTGTGAGAGTATTTTGAGTTCTAATAAATGTTTAATTATTCACTAAACATATAAAATAACTCTGTGAAAGCTACAAGTCATGTTTATTTTATAATTCCAGTCTACCATAATATGGTTGAAATATGTACTGTTGAGATCCCAGAAAAGTAGGCATCTAGACATATGTATACGTTATACCCCAAACTATGGATTGCTTTATGGTCAGACATACCCTGGAATGTAACAATCATGTTGGAGGACTAAAAGCTGTCAAAGTCTTAAGTGGTTAAGACTGAATTGTAAATACCCTCTATCCAGTGGACGCATCTACACAAGATGCTGTGTCACTGTAGCGATGAGCCACAGCAACGTAGTGTTGGAAGGCATGAACTGTAACACCAAAGCTACTATTCATTGATTGTTTTATCATCTTTTAAGTCACCCAGGAACCTACACATGATTGAGGAAATACATGGCAGGTCTACATGTGCCCCTGACTGCACGGTTGTTACTGTGCAGTTATTTAGTCATTTAGCTTTAGCAAGCACTAAATGACTGCACAGTAATGGTGGTTACTGTGCAGTCATTTAGTACTTGCTAAAGCTAAATGACTGCATGATTAAATAACTGCACAGTAACAATTGTGCAGTCAGGGGCACATGTAGACCTGCCATGTATCTCCTCAATCAGGGTGTAGGTTCCTGGGTAACTTAAAAATTGATAAAAACAGTCAAGGAATGTAGAAAATAAATGAAAATGGCAATGTAAGAATATGCAGGAGAAATGAATAATGCCTAACTTTGTACATGTTAGTGTATGACTGGATGGATAAATGGTGTATGTGTAAAGATATGTATATATGTGTAAAGACATATGTTTGTAGGACAGGTTCAGATGTGTGTTCTGGCACTTATCCCTTCTGTCAGATGTACTAACCAGGCAACTGACAGTGAATAAAGGGTATTTGGTTTCTCATCACTGGTGACCTGGAGCAGTGAGACTAGGAGAAAGTGTCCAGGGAAGTTGGAAAATATGAAATTTAGAAGTGGATCATCTAGGAAAACCAGGTTGCTGTGGTTTTTCCCTTGGTATGCAAATTAGCCCAAAATGTTTAGAATTTAGAAAAGTATACAGTATTTACTTAAATATATGAAAGCAAATATTTTCAAAACTATGGTCTGTGGACCTGTCTTCAGAATTACAATAACTGTTAATAAATAGTGGGCACCTCTAGATGTGTGCATTTACTGCATAGTAACTGAAAAATTATTGCTCAGTACAGGCATACCTTTACACATGCATGCCTGTGCTGTGAAGTAAATGTGGTGACTTATGCCAACTTGAGTGTAAATTGGATACCTGTGTTGATTAGTTACTGCGCAGTAATTCACATGTAGATGACTTACTGTGCAGTAACACTGTGTGTGTGGACTGACTTGGGACTAACTTTAGACACCAGCCTATTCCTGCTTATTGTGCAGTTAATTTAAGCCAGTGTAAATGCACATGTAAACATGTTCACTGGGTCTGATATTAAACTTTAGGCTTCTAGTTTTAAGGCAATATTTAAGCACTGTATTTACCTGAATCCAATTCTGAATTTCAGATACCCACCACAAAAATGAGACTCTAGACATGGAAAATTTATAAAATTCTTATCATTTTCCAAGCTGCCTCTTCCACCCCTCTCCCGTCAGTCCACCTGGAGGATGAGAAGGGGGCAGGACTAGAGGCTGCTACTCAGCTACCCAGCTACTCACTACCCCCCTCACCCCCTCGGCTATTAGTATGGGCCACTGCAGGGGTCTGGCTGCCTTTCATGTTTGAAAAGTGAGCATCAGTTCACTTGCTTATTGGTTCTATCTATGCAGTTTAAAAAAAACCCTGCAAAGATTGAATCGATTCAGCCTCAGGCTTTTTGACTGTCTGTACTTAGCCCAGAAAAGCCTTTTTAGTGATCGACTTTTTGGAATAAATTGAGATGCAAAAAATGAGAAAATTGAGGTGGCAGGTGAAAGGTGGGCCATTTAAAGAATCTCCATTGTGATTGTTCTCTGGATTTAAGAACTAGCACTTAAAAATACAGTAAAAGCTTTCCAAAAACAGTTGAATGTCAATATATGTGGTTGCATCAAGTACTAGAACATCAGTTTGGACCTAAGGCTTTAGGTCTAGCAAATACTCCAGATATATTATTTTTTTGTCTTGAAATCTGCTTCTGTTCCCCATTCTTTGCCATCCCTCTATGAAAATATGTCACGTCACAGGCCTAAAAAAGACTATTTAAGACTGAAGTAGAGTGAAAGCCTAGGTATCCAAATGACAGAATCCCAGTGAAAACTCACAATACACAGTATTCAAACATTAGCAGTAGATCTTACACTTTATCTTATAAAACAAAAAACATTTTTCATCTTCACAGCACTCCCTCTAAACTTAAAAAATTAAACGTACTTCCAGTAGATACATGTTGGAGATGTGATGATTTGCAGAAAATGCTTGTTCACATGTTTCAGTAATGCCGTATTTCAATTCTTTCTAGACAGAAATTAAAAGTAGAGCTAACATGATTTTCAACACAGGGCTGATACTTTTGGCAAATATGTGTGGTCTTGGCTATATACCTAAGGAATTCAAACTGAATCCTTCCTAGATCACACTCCTACAGCAGGTCTTATTAGGGATACACAAGATTATAGTGCTGCATTAGAAAAATAGACATCTCCAAAGGTCAAAATCTGGCACAAAGAGATGGTGCAGTAGGAGAGAGACATGTTTAGAAGTCTAACTACTTTGAATGGTTTGGTGAAAATTGGAAGAGTTCTTAGAATATTTGGTAACTACCAATCTAAACTACACCACTTACAGAAAACTGTGTAACTTAGATCGATTCCACCTCAGGCTTTTTGAATGTCCGTATCTAGCCTAAATTATTACTCCTTGTACAATTCTCTTTTCTTCTATTCCTCCCTCTACTTTTTTTTCTTTTCCCTTTATTACTACTTGTTTGTGACAGACGTACATAGTTCAGGTTGACATGTATAATTGATTTTTGTGTTGCACTTAAAAAATGAATAACAAATACAGTAAAAGCCAAGTGCTTCACAAAGGTAGTTCCTAACCCCACTGTAAAGATGAGGGTTTGGGAAGTATCTAGAAGAGCCACAACAAACACCTTTGTGGGGCTAGTACTCTAGCTGTGGTTTTGTGGCTATTATTTCAAAGGGTGCCACTTCTCTTGATCTGTTGCATGGGTTACTGCTGTGTTTCAACTGATTAGAGAAAAGGCACTCTTTGAAGCAGAAGTCACAGGAGCAGCTGACCAACTCATCCTTAATCCCTCCACCTGCTGCAAATATAGTGGGTTGTGAATTACCTAGACATGAATGATCCATCTTCTGCTGTACATAGAACAAAAAATGTTTTCATGGAAAGGTCTTGGTACTGGCACTCCATCATGGAGGATGGATCCCTGAGCCCTCTCCAAACCACTGTTGTCTTCAGTGGTACTCTACACAGGAAGACTCTCATCCCTGCACAAGATCTCATGGAAACCAGAGGCTGTGCAGTATGAAGGGATCCATCCTTGACTACAAAATTGACACCATATCTTGTAACCCTTTATTTTTCAGATGAAATTTTACAGCAGAAATAAAAGTCATAACTGAATATTTCTTCCCCCCATCCCCTCAGTAATCAAATTCAGTCATCATTGGCAGAGTTTTACAAACGTCAGTTATCATTCAGACCTTGGGAAAGAAGAAAATCCCTTAGATGTGTTGAGATTCATTATTGATCAGGACTCAGTCTCCTGATGTCAATGCTATTATTTTCACTTGAGTCAAAAGTCATGCTATTTTGAAGAAGAAACTTGGATTCTGTCCAGCTATTGATATTTCTAAAGTATCTGGCTCACACTCTCACCACGGTGATGTCTAACTCCAGCACACAGCTCTTGTTACATGCGCCTCTTAAAAAGGATGTCTCTGAGTTTGGCTACTGCATGTTTTGTGCCCACAAAGCCAACCAGTTCTAAATTTAATTGGTTTAAACTGTAAGATTGTTCAGCTTTTATATGCTACAGTAATCAGACTGCTTACTACTAATACTCGTTAGGAAAAGGTTGATTTTAAAGGAACTGAAATATAGGATTAAATTGGTTTGGAAGGCCAGTATTCATCTCTATTGAATTTTCTATTCATTGAGCGTGGTCTACACCTCTCCCTATGGTGATGTAGCAATGCGCTACATCACCGTACAGCATGCTACGGTGACATAGTGATCACGTGGGTCTACACATGATCAGCAGCTATGTCACCATAGCGGCAGGCTCCCCCAATATAGTGTACTGCTATGGTGAGGTAGCAGTGAAATCTAACTGTGCCCCATGCACATAGCACAGTAATCACCTGTACTTGCAAAAGGAAGTACTAAAGCATGGTGCCAGAGAAACATCACTGTACAGCGACATGTAGACACACCCATAAAGTATGATACTGGAGTTCACTGTAAGATAAAAATGGCAAATGTCCTCTATAATCTGAAACGTCTTACAATCTGTATATGACACACTGTACACCACTGTCTGAGCTATCTATCTATCTATCTATCTATCTACATACACACACATATATACACACATACATACATATACATATATATATATATATATGCATACATACATACATAGCATATATATATATATATATATAAAAACATCTGGATTTTCAAGTATAGATATTTCTATGATAGGTATATATATATATATATATATATCTCACAGAAAGATCTAAACTTGAAAATCCATATATATATAAAATCATGGAAAGATCTGAACTTGAAGAGCCAGATTTATACAGATTACACAGATAAAACTCCCACTGGAATGAGTAAAGGCAAGTAAAAGCATCTTGGATATGGATCAAAGATTCTGAGAGTCCAACAAGATGATACTATTTAGTCAATAGCAAATGAATTATCTAGGACCCCATCTTTAAGATCAAGTTTCCTAGGTCCACCACCTGTTAGACCCAGAGCTGGCCTGTAGAGCTTCATAGATTTCATAGATTTAATAGACATTAGGGCTGGAATGGACCTCGGAAGATCATCGAGTCCAGCCCCCTGCCCAAAGGGCAGGAAGTCAGCTGGGGTCATAGGATCCCAGCAAGATAAGCATCCAGTTTCATCTTGAAGGTGTTCAATGAAGGCGCTTGAACCACCTCCGGTGGCAGGCTGTTCCAGACCTTGGGGGCTCGGACAGTAAAGAAGTTCTTCCTTATGTCCAGCCTGAAACGATCTTGAAGTAGTTTGTGACCATTCGACCTCGTCATCCCTTGGGGCGCTCTGGTGAACAAACGTTCCCCCAGATGCTGGTGGTCATCCCTGATAAACTTGTAGGTGGCCATCAGATCACCCCTGAGCCTGCTCTTTTCAGGCTAAAGAGCCCCAGGGCTCTCAGCCTATCATCGTAGGGTCTGCTTCCCTGACCTCTGATCATGCGCGTGGCTCTTCTCTGGACTCTCTCAAGCTTCTCCACATCCTTTTTGAATTGTGGAGCCCAAAACTGGACGCAGTACTCCAGCTGCGGCCTCACCAAGGCCGAGTACAAGGGGAGAATGACGTCCCGGGATTTGCTTGAGAAGCATCTATGGATGCAAGCCAGCGTTTTGGTCACTTTACTAGCTGCAGCATCGCACTGCAGGCTCATGTTCATCTTGTGGTCAATGATGACCCCCAAGTCACTTTCTTCCTTAGTGCTAGCCAACATAGCACTGCCGAGCCTATAAGGATGCTGCAGGTTTTTCTTCCCAAGGTGGAGAACCTTGCATTTATCGGCGTTGAACACCATCAGATTCTCGTCCGCCCACTTGCTGAGCCTGTCCAGGTCAGCCTGGATCACCCGCCTGTCTTCTGGTGTGGATGCTTTGCCCCAAAGTTTGGTGTCATCAGCGAACTTGGCCAGTCCGCTTCTGACTCCAGTGTCCACATCATTAATGAAGATGTTGAACAGTATGGGTCCAAGGACAGAGCCTTGGGGGACCCCACTGGTCACAGGACACCGCGATGAGTGACTTCCATCAATTACTACCCTCTGGGTCCGACCACGGAGCCAATTTTCCAGCCAGTGGATCATGGAGGACCCAAGGCGACAACTGGCCAGTTTCTCCAAGAGGCGATCATGGGAAACCAGATCGAAGGCTTTTTTGAAGTCAAGATATATGACATCAATCTCTTCTCCCTTGTCCAGGTGATAGGTCATCTGGTCGTAGAAGGAAATGAGATTGGTCACGCAAAACCTACCCTCAACAAACCCGTGCTGGCTATCCCTTAAGATGTTGGCATGCTATTTGATCTGGCCCATGGATGTGGGATTTTGGTAGTATTCTGTGGCAGGGGCCTTTGGCAATGGCAGAGAGAAGTGCTGGTAGGCACTTTCTCCAGGCCCCCATTGAGAGAAGTGGCAACTGTAACTGGCTTCTAGTGCTTGCCCACCCACCCACCTCTCCCCTGACCTGGGTCATCTCAACCCACAGTCTAAAATAATTGCTGGCTGCTATATCAGACAGTACTTCCAGCACAGATAGAGCAATAAATCCATTGTAGCCTAATTCAGTGACAGTGGCTAACCTGTTGGCCCAACAACTTTCCATCTGAAAGGCAGTGATCCATACTATCCACCTTTCTCCTCTGTGCCTGTCTGAAACCATCTGGATAGATACAGGAATATATTGTCAACAGGAAATTGACAGCTATGTATCTCACTTTCAACAGTCTAACCATACTGTAAGATATTGCATTATTTACAAGACCCAAGCTTTTGGATGTGTAGCAGCTGGCTCAAGCTCAGCTTGGGCAAGACCAGTATAATGTCAATCATAAAAGTAATGTTACAATAGCTAAGACACTGACATGGGCTTCTAAACACTGCCTTTTATTGGTTTGGTTCTTATTTAAGACATCACTGAGTCTAGATGGGCTCCAACTTTTAGACCCTGTGGGCCAAATAAGAGGTGTGGGGTCAGTCAGTAGTCTGGATCTTGTCTGTGAGCCACCATGTGTGAGGCCAGGGTCCAATCCAGTGCATACCAGATCAGGCTCTGGTCCCACACACCAGATTGGGCCCAACACCACCAGCCTCAACCCCATACACACTGAATTGGAACCACTGCTGTGGCCTTAGCCCTGGCCTCTACCCCATGTGCTCTGGATTTGACCCACTGCCCTGACCCTAGGCTTGCAGGTGCCAGATTCTTCACTATTTCACCTCATTGTCCTTTCTGTTCAGTATAAGGCTGACAGGTGAGGTTTGAAAAAGCTTTGGTCAGCAATCCCATTACTTACAGACTATTCTTAGCTCCATCTCTCTCTCATACTAGCACAAAGCCATATACCATCATTTTGCTTTAACCAGCATCTTGTTGAAATAGGATATTGGATGTCATCTATTTGATTTTACCTTTAATCCAGTTCACATAAAATTGATAGTAGAAATGGGTGTTACTAATCCAGTTTGTCTTTTTCTACCTCATTTGCAACCTCAAGCTCAGAGTAACAAAAAATTCAATCTTAGAGCCATCAGGCCATCTCTACACATTACAGGTATTGGACAATTAACTGGTTAATTGTGTGATTGCCTTGAGACCAGCATCACGTGCAAAGTACCTATCATGCATAAAAAGCTCCAAGCAGCTATAAAGGTAGACCTCAAAAATGTGCACTAACTTTGTAGCTGATTCCTATCAAGCTTTAACTTGCATGTGTAGCAGGGGTGCATCATGCCACGCCAGGGCTGGGAGGTATGCAACTGAGGGGACTCTCAGCCTCAGCAGCTGCCAGCTCTGGGTTCCAGCAGCACCCTGCAGCTGTGGACACTGGGTCCCTGCACTATGCCTCCCAGTGCCAAGATCCAGTTGGGTCTCGCAAGCTGTGGGGCTGGCTGCAATCTTTTAACCCCATGGGGTGTGTGAAGCCCCAGGTCTGAGAGATTACAGCTGCCATGATCTCTCAGCCCTAGGAGTTTCATGCCCCCCCTGAGGCTTGAAGCTGCTGCAGTCTCCCAGCCTCAGGGGTGTGTAGGGCTCCCAGTTGTGAGAGCTTGCTTCTTGCCATTCCAGGGGGACCCTTAGATCAGGCTCCCCCTGCACCAGCAAAGGCACGATGGGAACTAATGCATGATCCCACAATCATGCCACATGCCATGCACATGTGGCATGGCAGAAGGCGTAATTGTGCGGCTTGTGCATTAGATCTCATTGTGTCCTTACCTGCATATGTAGAGGGGACCTCAGCAATAGTGACCATCTGTAGTCCCTTTCCTCATTGGCCCCAGTAATATTTTGTAAGTCAGCACATAGGATCACCATGTTGAATAGTATCGTCTTTGCAGTTAATTCTATTTTCCCTGGCACAAGGAACAAGAACCCCACTTTAAGCATCTGATTAGTGCATAACATGCATTTGATACATCTTCTAGCCTGCTGGGAATTTATTTTTAAAATGAAGATAAATTAAGCTAACCTCACACTGTTCAGTGAGAGTACTTATTATAAAGTATCTATTTGGGTGCTACCAGTAGCTGTCGTAATAAGTAATTTTGCATTTTTGGACTTAACTTTTCTATACTTTGCAGAACTATTTTAACACTTAAATAAAAGCCAAGCTAAACGAATTCCCATTATGCCCTTTGTCTTGCAGTTTAGCGGTTCATCAACTGTAATAACAGAATGAATACCAAAAAACAAATCCAATAGAAACAAGATAAGGCTAGCATGATTCAAAAGGAGGTAATTAAATTGCTCAATTGTCATGAGGCCAACATAAAAAAAAATGTAATGACTCATTTTTCTTCATATTCACAGACTGTACCACTTAATGTGTGTGCGCGCGCGCACACGCTCACAGGCATTTGCACACGTGCACGCACGTACGCATTTGAGTGGTTTTGTTTCTTTGGCCAAATGTTACTTTATAATGTGATTTAACCACTTAGATTTTATTCAAATATTTTTTTCTAGTTTTATCATTAAACCACAGGAAAGCTGCATAAGCACAAATGTAATTAAGTTGTACACAAGTGTTGGCATTAAATCTTACTTTGTATGAGTGCATAGGTTCAAGTTCTCCCAGAAAGATAAACTATTTTCTGTGAAGGCACCAGGGCAGCTTTGAAATGATAGCATACCCTTTTCCAAAACATTGTGTACCTATCAAATACTATTGCTTCAACATTGTATCAGAGAACTAAAAGTTGAGAAATTCTCATGTATGATTCTAGTATCTGCTTAACCTCACTTGTTTTTAGCAGCAAGGAAAATTATTATGTGCTTCTCACTAGGAATTTGGGATAAAAGGTTATTTGTGAAGAAAAGGGACTTTTTTTAGAAAGAAAGAATTCAGATCAAAAAGATCAACTAGTTTGGTTTATAGCTGCATAACAAAGACTTCAGGATTAGTAGAGAGCCAACGGATATTAAGGAAGTGTTATGTTTGTGCCTGTGTGTATGCTTGTGTACTTAATAGAGTGTGAAAGTAAATGGAACTTCAATTCCTAAGGCAAAATTTTCAAAAGGCCCTCAGTAGCCAAACCTAACCCTATTTTCAAAAGGGATTTAATCCTAGATCCTTGAAAGTATTTAGGTGCCTAACTCCCACTTAAATCGATTGGATTTGATATCAACTCACATTTTATTTTGGCATCTAAATATCTTTGAGGATCTGAGCCTCTTCAGACACACAAGAATCTGAATCTCATTGATGTTACATAGGACTTTGTTTTCTCAATCGCTAATGCACTCTTGAAAATTTTACTTGCCATGACAATTGACACACAAATGGGGTTGCTGGGGACGGTGAACAAAACTGTAAAATCTTTGACAAATTATTTTCAGTGGGTTTTAAAATATGTATTTATTTATTTGTTGTGTACAGTAAGTGAAAATTCAGATATCAGAAGTGTTTCAGTTCTGACTGTGGGGCTCCACATATTTAGAGCTGTGTTTGAAGTGCATGTTCAAAAGAAAACCTGTCAAAAATGTTGCATTTTTCTTCCAGTAATTTCAGGTAAATACTAAAGAAGAGCAAAAAATATTCTTGCTAATGAGCCCTATTTTTTCTGGGAGTCGGTCTCAGTTTCTGTGGATTTGATTTTGGTTCACATTTACTGGGGTTTGGGGAACAATTTCCAGCTGGTCAGTAGTTTACAAACTGCTTGCTGTGACTTTTCAGCTCTATTAAGTATTTACTTTAGATCAACCCACTGGATCATGGAATCAATGTTCCATTCTAAGAGGTCCACTACCTACCAGCAGAAATTAGCAGAGGAGTTTGCCTTAACTTCTGCCAGCCATTAGTTTCATCCCCAGGAGCAGATAACAACATAAGCCCTTCCTCCAGCCCTTTATTGCAATGGCCCTGATAGCATCTTTACCTTATTAAAAAAAAAAAGATAAAGAAAGGGAAGCTTATTATGAGCAGACCCTATTTGATGACATGAACAGCTGACACAGAAAACTGACTTTAAAATGTCCTGTAATATAGGACAGTTAAACTTGCTATTTTAACAAAACTCGGAGTGAAACTATCAGTAGACAAAAACCTATCTGACTAGTATATTTTCCTAAATTGAGCAAAGTGCCGGAAGTTAACAAGCAGCATAAAAAGGGATCTGTAAATAGAAGGCTTGATTGTCAGCTTTGTGGCATCAATGTATTGCTGCTACAGATCTATTGAAACAAATGGAGTTCCTTTGCTATAAAACTAGTGAGACTAAATGACAAAACAGAGCACCCAGGACACATCTTCTGGTGAGGTAAAGTTTTACAATTCTACTTAAGTCAACATGTTATTTTAAAGTTTGGGGAGAGCAGGGGTTATAATAAAGTGAGTAATGTTGCTTCCTTATTGGCTCTTGCCTTGCCAGAAAATATTATTACAAAAGGGATATTGTGATATGCCTGTGTATGTTCACATTCTATCCAACTTTTTTTTCTATTTTTTTTACTAAGTTCAGGTATAAAATAGATTTTCTCAGGCTTCAGCTAGACAGTTTTTTTTTCAGTTTGTTATGTGGGTGTAGAACGCAGGCCTGAATCTTTTTGTGAACATGCAAACATAGAATAGCTGCCATGTATTCTCATGTATTTAATATGTTACCAAACCATAGTACTCCCATGTACTTCATATGTTACCAGAAACAGAGCAGCTTTCTAATCACATTCTCATATCTGATCACTTCATTTCTCTAACCTTCTTTCCCTCTCAGTGAATCCCCGCTTTTCCCCAGAGGTGAGTGTTATCAGAACAATGAGTTTACTGCCTACATTGATGAGATCAATAAGATAGCAAAGCTTCTATGGACTTCTAGGCTGCATCCAGACGAGCATGGGTGTTTGCTTCCCCAGGGATAACTTGTGCCACTGCTACTTGTCCCCAGGGAATGCCTGTGCCATGTGTGCTCTGGACTGTGGCAAGTTACCCCAAGTAAGGTAGGGGAGGCTAAGGCCAGCAATTGTGCTGGCCCCAGAAGCCTTACCTGTGGTCCTGGGGGCTGGGAAAGCTGCAGCCACACTGTTCCTGCAGCTGGAGTGTGGCTTTAGCCAGCCAGGCTCCAGTTTTGGGCTGCACTTTTTTCTGTGGGGGGTTTTTGACCCTGGGATCTCCTGGAGTCAAAAAACCCCTGTGCTGCAAGGTAGCTTTGCAGTGAATGCATGAATGTGTGGTGCCACAGACAGGTCTGCAGCATCATATACTGCATCACTGTGCTTGTCTGGATGTGGCCTTACAGAGTATAAGTAGTAGGACTGTGCGAAGCTTCGGGTGCTGATTCGATTTGGAGGAGATTCAGCCTAATTCAGCAGCCAAATTGAATCAGGAAATCAATAAAAAGGTCAAAATCGATTCAAAGCCTCTGAATCGATTCAGAAAATATTAGGAGAGCTTCAGAGATTTGGGCAGTCCCCGCTCACTGTCGCAGGGAGCTGGACCTGATCTCTCTGCCAGTAAGTAGGGGATGGGGGGAAGGCTGGAGGAGGGGGAAGGGGATCATGGGGGGGCCCCCACCAGGCCCCATCCCTTGCCTGCTCCCCCAGCTCCCCTGAGTTCCCTCCAACCCCCCCCCCCCCCACGCGCCCACCCCCCCACAGG
>NW_005842371.1:201652-226232 GCF_000455745.1 Alligator sinensis | reverse complement strand
TGAGCTCCCACCCCCCGCCCACTCTCCCAGCTCCCACCCCCATGGCTGCCCTGCCCAGCCCCAGTTCTCGCTTCTTTAAAAAAAAAGAAAATCCCTGCACTCACCAACTGCTACAGCAGCTATCAAGGCTGCTGGGGGCTTGTGGCAGAGCCCCCCACACAGCGTGGGGAAGCAGGGTGCAGCAGGGGTGTGCCCCCTCCCTCTGCCTGGCAGGAGTCAGTGAGTGCAGGGCTTTTTTTTTTAAAGAGCCAACGCTAGGACCAGGCAGAGCAGCCATGGTGGGGTGGGGCTGGGAGAGTGGCGGGAGATGGGGGCTGTTGGCAGAGCCCCCCACGCAGCATGGGGCAGTGGCAGGCAGTGTGGATTGCCCCACCCCTGCCTGACAGCAGCTGGTGAGTGTCAGGCTTCTTCTTGTTTTTTCCTTTTCTAAATAGCCAGGATGCTGGGGCTGGGTGGGACAGCTATTGATGGGGCTAGAAGAGTAGGCAGGGGATGGGGCCTGCCTGATTTGGTGATTCAGCCAAATCAATTTGGGATAGTGATTCAAATCACCAAATCAAATCACTGTCCCCCAAATTGGCCGAATCCGAATCCAAAGCAAATACTAGCTGCTTTGTACGGGCCTAATAAGTAGGCTTACCATATTTCCAGTTTTAAAAAAGAGGAGACCTGTGGGGGAAATATGATTGTGGCGAAGGCAGCGATATGTCTGTGCCCTACCTCTGCCTCTCACTCCCAAGCCACAGCTCTCCCAGCCCTGCTGCTGCCCCTCACTCCTGAACCACTATACCCCAGCCTCCAGACCATGCTGATGCCCCTTACTCCTGTCCCAAAGCCCCCTGCCCCCCCCAGCCTTGCTGGTGCCCCATACTCCTGACCCACAGCCCTCTGCCCCTCCCCAGCCCTGCTCTCTCTCTCACCTGCCTGCAACTGCTGGGGCATGTGCGCAGAGCATGTGATGCCCCTGCTGGAAGTGCTGGGGGAAAAAAAAGAAACTCAGACATTTGCATTTCAAAAACCCACCCGGACAGAGGACAGAGAATCAAAAAAGAGGACACATCCAGGAAAACCCTAGTATAAGTTCCTCTTAGATAGCTCTGAATTGCTATAAGACTCCCAGTCAATAACTTCTGTCTGTAAGTAAATGGATGTAATCACCCCAAAAAGTTATTAAAGAAGTATGAGTTCACTGATCTCTTCATATAATAGATTCTCTAAAACTAATAGATTTCTAGATCTCTTGTGTTTGTTCTGAGCTTACTGGATTTCCTCTCTCATTTTTTCTGAGTTTTCCCCAGAATTTTCATGTGAAGCATTTGAAATGTACAGCCTCGTATATGAATATACTAGCATTCTAAATCATTCTAAGAGATCAGTGCTGCCTGACAATTAAGGGTGTGGCTAATATAATGAAGACAAAAAAAGGTTTAAAAGTCTGAGTCTTTTCAATTCTTTCATCCATAATGCAACTTGCTTGCTGTGATGCAGGGTGCAGAGAAAGTTTCTGCTCACTTTGATTTCTCATATAACTTTTCCCTACTGATTTTCAATGTGACTTAGGGCGTGCACAGATGTTACACTTAGACCCATCTAAGTGAATGTAGATCAGGAGTGGGCAGCCCAGGGCGTGGGGGAAGTGGATCACAGCTCTGCCCCAGCTCTGGACCATGCTGTCACTGCAGCAGGATCCTAGCCCCAGAGCAGCTCCCTGCCCAGCTGCACATCCCACCAGCATTGCTGGGGCCGGTCTCCATGGAAACCCTGGCACCATACCATTATGGCACTGCCACTCCTGGGGGTTTTCATGGAAATCAGCTACAGTGATATGGACAAAGTCTGCTTGGAAATAGAGTCTACCACGGGCCCAATCTGGCTGATGGGCAGGACTCTGCCCACCCCTGATGTAGATCCATCTAAACCTGTAACAGTACAGACATTTGCGACACATAGACCAATCTAAAATGGTGCAAGTGACCTACAATAGATCATATCTCGGGTGCACTAAATCAAGACTGATTTAGGTTAGACTGATTTATCTAATGTCTGTACTGTTCCCCTATCAATTCAAATTAAATTGCTGTCCTCTGGCAGCCTGTAACAGAGAGCCTGGGACTTTCTGCTACTTCAAGAGAGAAGCAGCCCAGAGAGGGGGCACTGCCAGCCCAGCAGGGCACAGCTGCCATTGGGTTGCCATAGTAATTGTGCAATGAGATCAATTAACAGGTACCTGCAGTCAACCCAGGGTAGTCCCCTGACCAGAAGGGAGCAAGGCCCTGGGAGGCATATAAGCCAAGGGCCTGGGCTAGCAAGTTAGTCAAGCCCTGCAAGCCATAGGGGAAGAGCTCCTGGCCAGGAAAGCTACCAGAAAATGCTAAATGGACTCCTGTGCTGCCTTGCATGGCCATTGAAGCTCTTGGAGCTCATATGGATATATCCCAGAGCTGGGAGGTTATCCTGGTACCAGAGGTAAGGGAAAGTTTTCCCTTTCAAATGGGCAGTGTGCTGCTTCCCCTTTTTGTTGATGCTGGTAGGCCCAGAAGGGAGAGTTTATGTTATAGCCCAGGGCTAATTGTTTGGTTACAGTTTGTACCAGTGGTTTTGGTTGGGACTATGAGGGGCAGTATTTGGAGGTACCATTAGTGCCCTAGTGGCACGTGATCATCTTGGGACCTGCCAGAGGCAGGCTCAAAGCCGAGTGAGTGCTGAGCCCAGAACAGGGCAGAGCATGAGGCCACAGAGCCCAGGCCCAAGAGGGGCCCAGCAGACAGTGGCTAGGGGCCTGATGCTCAAGAGGGCAAGACTAGAGATGGTGCCTCAAAGCCAGGTCTAATACAGTGGTTCTGGACTTAGAAGGCCCAGCTGGAGAAAAAGGTTAGAGGCCAAGAAGGCTGAAGCCCCAACAGAAAAGAGTGATGGTACAGAACCACCTGCAAGGCTTGGGGCATGATGTAGGGGAGGAATGAAGCCATGCAGCTAGCCCTTAAGGCTGCAGGTGCCTTGCAAATGCATGGTCAGACTGAGAGCCCACCAAGCCTAAGGACATAGTTGAGACCAGCAGGGTGCAGAGGAACCCTGGTGGAGATTTACCTGGAATGAGGCTCACTCTAAGGCCTGTTGGCAGCCTCCCTTTCAATCCAGTAGTTGCATCAAGGCATGGCAGGAGAGATGGAAGGGAGAGCACCCTAGAGGCAGAGTGGTGGCACTGTTGCAGAGCCACCAGGGGGCATCACATCCACCTCCAGACCCCAACATGCTACAGAGCCCTTCTGGCCTGGCAGCAGTATCCTTAGGCTGGAATTCTACTATTGCTCATTGGCAGGGTAGTGAAGCAGAGGCTATAGGAGTAGGCAGGGGGGCAGAGGGTGCAGGGAGCAGGTGAAGAGCAGTTCAGGGTGTTGCTATGGCTTTGACTCTGGCCCTGACCTATGCTCAGGGACAGTCAGAGCTGAACCAGCTGCCTGCCCATGTACCACCTTTGCTTGAATCCCAGACAAGGGGCTTTTTTCTCCCCATGATGAATAGGGCAAACAACCTCATGGTGGATTTGAGTAACTATGGCAGTATGCATATCTGCAGAACAGATGGCAGTATGAGATGCTCAGTAAGAAGAGAAACATGTATCATTCTGATATACTTTGATGCTGATTCTTTGTGAAAAGCCCATAATCTTTAGTCTTCTCTTTGAAATAAGAACTTGTTGATTGATGCTGCTGAATACAAAACTATACTGTGAAGTAAACATTAAAAGTACACCACCCATAGCAGTAGGAAATATTCAGAATAGTCAAATGCTACAGGCAAGACTACAGGAAAACTTAGATGTTTTGGCATGGAATTAACTCGGTTATTAATTGCTCAGCTGTAAATCCCAAAGCTAATGCACCTGAACAAGTATTTTTTTTTTATTAAAGATATGATCTCAAAAGAGGCTTGTGCCAGGTATTTTCACATTTTAATAGCTGCTTTTATCTGACTCCATAGCCTTGGGTAACTAACTTTGCATGTGATAGATGACTTAACTGAATGAAGTATTGTGAAATCTATAGGTTTATAGTTTTTTAGTGTTATAGTGTTACAAGATTTCTGAACTAAAGCAGTTTTAAGAATCCAGTATTTCCATGTCTGAATTTTTTTTTTCCTGGAAGAATGCTTGAGATACCCTTTGACTAGATCATACAAAGAAAATCAAAACAAATTGCACTTTTGTGCCTATGAATAAAATCTAAATTACAAAACAAACGAGGCCTTTATTAACATGAATGAGCCAAACACATTACATCAGCTACTTGTGATCTGATTACAAGATCTCTGCAGTTCAGAAAAGTTCTGTTTAGTCATTGTGTTATATTAAAGTACAGTGTTTGATGTTTGTGTTGCCTTTATATTTATATCTTTAAGGTTTAAATTTAAATTGTATAAATATTTAAACCATTTCTGGGTTTTTCACTATTGCTTTTATATTCGATGTCCTAGCGGGGTAGGGAGTGGGGTGAGAGTGATGTGGTAGGATTCACTTGAGAAATCTAGCTAAGAAGCATAATGTGAATCCAGGTGAATTTTCAACTAAAGCACCATTCTAAAGCTTTCCTTCTGACAGCTGAGTGTGTTGACTTTGCTAAAGCAAGCTGTCAAATAGCTTAAGCGCAAATTTGCATATAGTTTGAAGCTCAGATGGCACAAATGGATGGTTAAAATACAGTACATGTTTACACGTATATCACATTTAAACATGTTTGTAGATGCACGCAAAACAGTGTTCTTTTGTATGTACACACAACTAGATTAAAAGGACTTATTAATATTATAATGCCAAGCACTGAAAAGTTAAAAAAAATACTTCTGCTACTCTAGTTCATTCTTTTTTGTAGGCATTGTGATACAGGTTTTAATTATAAAATTACATACTAATTTTTTCACCGGGATCCTCACTCTCCCCGCTTTGTTGGTGAAGTACTTCCAATTCTCTCCACTTTCATCAAAAGCTCTCAGTCCCACTCTCATTGCCCAGCTAGATGCAATTCCCTTGGTAAAATGTATGACCAGTCCTGAAACCCAGGTCTCCTTTATTCTCAAGGAATGCCCTCTCAGGATTCACACTGCGTCTTTTTTGCTGTCCTTCTAACTTTATGTATCTTCCACTCTCTGCTGTCCAGTGGCCCAACTTTAGCAGGAGTTGTGGAGGGTGCCCTCCATACAGACTGCTTTATAGCCTGCTTGCCTGGGCACCAAACTAGGAAGTGGGAGATCGGGATCTAACTCCCCTTAGGCTTAGAAGGGCCTAAAATCTAGAGTTTTCTGCTTTGTGTGCAAGTGTCCTAACCACTAGATTGTTGTGCCCAAGATGGGCAGCACTCATCAGACATCTTTCCACTGAGCATTTAGTTCTCAGATCCACAGAGGCACTAAACGTACAGGTGAGTGAGATGTTTCAGACACAGATGTAAACTAACAATTTCAGCACCCTGTGTGACCTGGTTCCTCTGCTCTTTTCTGGGGCAGCATAAACCCAATCCTCTAATTCAGGTTTCCTTTTGAATAGCTCTAGGTATCTCCATGCAATCTGGATCTCCCTTCAGAGGCACCTAACCTTCTATTGCTTCTACAGAGAGCCTAAATGCATAACTCAGGTGATTTGGATCATTGTCTTGAGCTAAAGTCTTATTTTAAGCATTACAGGGGATGTCTACACGTTCATTAATGTACCGTTGTTACTGCGCATTAAGTTTAGTACTTGGTCTAACCAAGTACTAAATCAACGTGCAGTAACTTGAGCTACTGTGCAGTAGCACTGGTCCACCGAGTTTTAGTTATGCTTACTGCACAGTAGCCTAATATTACTGCGCAGTAGCATATTAGCGCGTTTTTTGCCCAGCACACTACTGCACAGTGTTATTAGGATACTATGCACTTAGTATCTCATGTAGACATGCCCACAGTGCCTATGTAGAGCTTTCCTACAAGGCTGGTTTAGATCTGATCTTTATTCACTCTATAACTTGGCTCTCCCATGTGCAAATTGAGATTTTCTTGCCTCCATAGTTGTCTGGCTTTTCTATTTACATTGAAAGTTTTTATTGGTTTTTCTGTTTACCTTGAAAGCTATTTCATATTAGATGTTTTTGGAACACTAAATACAAATGGGTGCTGGGCTCTTTAATTGCTTCTCAGTGATTATGAGCATTCCTAGAAGTGCTACTTTTAATGTTTTTGTATTAATCAAAATTGCATTGTGGGGAAAGGCTTGGATGTTCTGGAAAATCATCAATAATGTATCTAGGAGCTACCTGTAGATTCCAAATATCTTAATTATGTCAAGACTTGTATTTACAACATTCCCAAAATCTCAAGCAGACTGTATTAGAAAACTATCCTAGCCTTCTCATCTATGAAATCTATATGGCTGGGCTTTGACCCAGTGAAACGTATTTTTTCATATTCAGATCGCAAAATACAAATATGAACAGTATCCTTTTCAGTCTTGAAAGGTCCTCTAAATCAGAAAGACACAAAAATCATATTATTCACAGTGCGCTCTGCACTCATTAGTGTAGGGGGGAAAAAATCTGTATAATGCCAGCTAGCAAGACTACTGCAAGAAAATAAGAGAAAGAAAACATTGTATATGATACTTATTAAATTGCAAACAGCTTTCTCAGCAATCAAGGCTGTAGACTCATGCAAATCAGATGCTTACATAATGATGTTTTACTAGAAGCATGACAAAAAGCTGGAGATTTGTGTGTTGATACTGTTCTTCTTTTTTACCAAAAAGAGAACACTGAGAAATTAACTGCTTAAAATGGACCATACTGAAGCTACTCCAAAAAAATACATGTATATCTACTGTCAACAGCTCCCTCTCCACTTATTAGATCTTTTTGTATACATGCATGAGCAAAGCAAAACCTCTTTCAACTATCATGGGTTTACAGATCATATGCATTTTCTGGAGTGGGTTTTTCAAACTGCACAATATGTCTCACGGCCAAGATTAGTATCTGGCCTTTAACAGCCACATTGATGTAAAGACAAATTCTAATTTCAGACATATGCTGTGCACTACCACACATCCTCAAGAAACCAAATAATGGCACTTGTGTGTGTATGCATGCACAGTAGTGGCTTTTTGATAAAGGCATGTGATAGGAACCACATCAGAGTCTAGACTTGCATTGAACTGAACTCAGTTGATACTTAAACCATGGAAATATATGTTTGAATTGATAAACCGAGGTGTTTCAATTTCAGCTCTGCTTGCAACCCTGATAATATCTTAGTTTATTGATTTACTGATGCATGTGCTTTAGAAAAATCACAACTTATGCAAATATTAAATTATACAAATATTAAATTATTTTATAATATAGAATTAGTATATGCAGGCACATGTAGTGAAAGTTGGTTTCTAAGAATTATGTGTATCAAGTCAGGATTGAACTATGTATTTTTTTTGAGCAATCCAACTTGACTGACCTATTTCATACATTGAACATTTTCAAAGAATTAATCATTTGCAGTCTAAAAATTGAAAACTGATCATAGGAATTTTAAATGAATTCTTGAATAAATTCAAAATAAATGCATAAAGATGGCTGTCAGCCACTTTTCCCATCCTTCCCACACCAGCTACAGTAATTTTAAACACTTGGTTTTATTTTCCACACCAAGCTGCCTATGCAAATTCTACATTAAAACAAGACATGACACATGATATGTCAAGAAGAATGATTTAGTTCTGGGAAAGTTAGGAGGGGCTGATGTTCAGATTTGTGATAAAACTATTTTAATTATGGAGTAACACCTGCTGTTTTACAATGAATTTCACTCCAAAAAAAACTTGAGTAAAATAAACTCCCACTGTGCGTGTGAGGAGGTTACACTGTGGAGGGTTTCCTTCCTCCGCCCCCTCCCCCCCTCCGCTTTACAAAATGCTCCCTTCATATGAAATTGTTTCATAGATATTTCTTATATTAAAGCATATTACAATAGATTGTCTTGGGCTAAATCACATTCAAGATGCAATGTAAGATTGTCCACTACAAAGGACAACTTTTACTTTGCTATTCTCTCTCCTGGGAAACTAAAATAAAGATTGTGGTGCTCTTTCTAACAAAAGAGTGATGAAGGAGACTCTGATAATCAGAGCCAACAGGAAAGGGAAGTGGGAGGAAGAAGATAAATGAGATGGAGCCAGCTCCCACTCTCTCCAGATGTTTACGTTGTAGCTTTCGCCATTGTACAATTTACTATTATGATTACTTATATTATGCTCCCATTTAGAAGCTTCAGCCGAGGTCCCATTGTACAGAGTGTTATATAAATAGATGAGAGACTATACAATGTAAAACATTTCTGATGGAGAGATTTCTCATTTCAAATAGCAAAGATAAACAACATGAGAAAAAACAGAGGTGGCCTACCCAAGGGCAAAAATATTATTAACAGCAGGGCAAGAACAGAATTCCATTCTCTGATTCCCAGTTCAGTCCCCTAGCCACTAAATACCATATACAGGGGTTGACAACCTATGACCTGCTAGTAAGATCCAGTCCTCGAAGGCATTTTGTCTGGCTCATGGAACCAGGGAATATCTGTGGTGTTTCAGTGGTGAGGGGCTTCCCTTGCATGGCAGCTACACAGTGGGGAAAAATGGAAATGTCAACATTGTTTAGTGGGGGAGCAGTGTGGGGCTGTGGCTCTGGTGGCAGCATGGGCCAGGTCAGAAAAGGCCTGTGCTTGGAGCTATGCTCCTTTAAAGTGGCCCTCTGCTGAAAGATGTTGCTGACCCCTGACATCCTATTAGCCACTGTGTTACAAGTAATGTCCTTTGCTGTGCCCTTTTCTTTCAGGGGTTGTATTTGAACATTTTGGTTTTGTGTATATGTGTGGGATTTTTTTCTTTCCACATTTTTTACTTCCCATGTTTGCTGGTTTTATGCTTTGGTTTTGTCCCAGTATCCAACCAGTGCATTCTGGGGGAATTTAAATCCTACTCAGCAGATGACACAATGCAGAGTGATGCAACATGCCATTCAGAGATGATAATTAACAAGAACATGCTTTTCTGGTAACAGATGTCTGCTGCCAAATTAGATACAGTCTAACTCCTAATATCATAAAATCTAAGGGAAAAAATTCTTATTTTATAATATCCAGCCCTTCATACCGAAAACCAAAAATATAGTGGTACTCAAGCCTGCTGCCATCATAGTGAAACTTCGATGAGCCTTTGCCAAAATCAAGATGAAAAGATTTTTCATACATGAACTCAGTGTTGATGTATGGAATCCTCACGTGAATCCAGAGGATATCGAGTACAGCAATTGTCATACCATCACTCCTAGAACAGGTCCTTGTACCTACTTTTTCTACTCATATAACACTGTAACAGAGAGCCCCATGCTCCCCGGTACTTACAGAGGAAAGCAGCCTAGCAAGGGAGCTGTGCAGTCAGGCAGGGTGCCGCACCTGCAGGTTTGCTAGGGTGACCCAATTAGCCAGCACCTGCTGCTGGTCAGGTGACCAGATGCAGGCAGCCCCAGGGAAGTATTTAAGCCCAGAGCTGGGCCTAGAAGAGGCAGTCTTGCCCTGGCTGTTGCCAGAGATGGAGTGCCTGCCAGGGAAGCCCAGGATGCTGACTAAGTAGAGGCTTATATTCTTAAAGGGGCAGAAGGCTGCTGCAGGATATTATTTGTGTTATACCCTAGGGGCTTCTATTTATGTTAACCGGTGGTTTGCAGATGAGGCTGAAGGGGAGACGGAGGCCTCACTAATGTCCGGGGAGGGGCACTTGACTGCTCTGAGCCCTGCCAGGGGAAGGCTTGGGCTTGAAGGCTGAGCATGCCACAGAGGGGCCAGGGGCCTGGCACCCAAGAGGGGCCAGGGGCCCAGTATACAGAAGCCAGGGGCTCAGTAACCTGAGGGGACAAATTAAGCTAGTGCCTTGAAGCCAGGTCCAACCTAGTGGGCCTAGGCTAGCAGGCCTACGTAGATTGAAGGGGCAGAGGCCCCAACACAGGGACCATATCGATACCATGCTGCATGCCTTGCAGTTGTTAAAGGGAAGGTTATGGAGCCACACAATTAGCCCATAAGGCTTTGGATGCCCAGCTGGGCACTGTACACTACAGAGGCTTGGCCAGGGGGCGGAGATTACAGAGGCAAAGACCAGTGAGCCTAATACTGGGGACCAAGACCTAGCAAAGGTTTTGGGGCAGCCTCCCTTTATCTATTTATATTCCATAAAGGCATGGCAAGTGAGACTGGGAGAGCACCCTAGGGGCAGTGCAAGGCACAGTCACGGAGCCACCAGGGGGTATCACGGCCACCCCTGGGACTCCTGACCTGCTGAAAACAAAAACAATTGTGTCAACAGTTAGACACTTTTAATGTATACTAGGCAATAGCTGTGCATATAACTGATTTCATCATTCCACCACCAGCTTAGAAGTATTCTTGTACCCAGGGTTATATTTTTAAAACTTATGAGCTATGTTAATGGGAGAGAAGAGAATATCTGAAAGTGATTAATAATGGTTTTTGTTTATATTGGCAGCAAATAAGAAAAAATGCAATATAATAGACATGATGTCAAGGACATCTTCTGTGATCCCTTGGTCCCTGCTATTTCATTCCCATCATGACTCAGGAAAGATAAACTGTCCTGACAGAATCACACATGGGCAGAACCTCAATATCATGGGGTGGAGTCCACCAAAACTAGCAAGTGACTCCTGTCAGGAAAGTTAGATGTCCAAATGAAGTTAAAGTAATTTAGATAGCAGCTACACTGTAAAATCAAGGAAAGAGAAGTTTTGCCACACATCTAGGTACAGCAGGTACTGTACTTTAGGACAGCCATAAAAAAAAAAACTAAGTATTTGTTAACACACTGAGCTGGGGGTTGGCAGGAAGATGACTAAAACAATTCAAGAATGTATGTTTTAGATGCTTTTTTCCCATGGGAAGTTTAATATTTTTTTTATTCTTGTCTTCTTACCCCCCTTTCTCCCTCACTACCACACACATGCATTTTTTTTGGATTTCAATTTTGTCTTGGGTTAGATCAATATTAAGCTTCGTCTGCCTGAGCTTCTGTATTGTGTAACTTTGAGCCAACAGGATATTCCATAATGAGAAATCAACAGCGAATTTTCAGTGGGGCAGGAGGGAGTTATACTCCCAGACCCTATTTGCTCACAAGATCTAATCTGCCTCTTATGCTTTTGATTATGATACTGGTATGATGGATATCTCTGATGTGGGTTTTGCCTGTTGAGAGCAATTTTTGATAGAAAAATGGATTTATCTTTTTCTATTTTCCTCACAATTTTAAGACCATCAAAAGAATGGGCTTTATTTTTAAATGTGATCTTCCATTTTTATTATCATCTCTGTCCCAGGAATGAAAGTCTATAACAAGAACAACTGGTATTGTGGTGCTGCTATAACTCCCTCTCCTGACAAAGAAAGAAATGAGAACTGACAATGGCACAAAATGAATCCATTCCCATTCCAATGCCTCGGATTGTAATGGGAATGGAAGACAGCATCACACTTATTCATATTGTGACAGGAATGAGAAATGGTACAAAAGGCAGGTTCATTTCTTTCTATGTTTCTGTTCTGCAAGACACATAAACCTCCTGGGAATCTCAAACAATGGGTGACCCATTGCTCCTGTCTGATTTTTCTATCTGCCCAACTATTTAACTGAAATGCTTAAAAGAAGGAAAATGGATTCTGGCTTTCCATTTAATTTGGGCTTGAACCTTCAAAGAAGCAGTGCAGTACTTTTTATATGTTAAAGGTTGCAAGCAATAGATAAAACAGAAAATGCAAGAAAATCTGATCTTCAGTAGTGTGGCAGCATTTCTGTGCTAGTCTCTGAATTAGTGACTAGTTAAGTGCTTCAAATTATTTGCACAGAACCTAGCACAACAGGACACTGATCTGTGGTTAGGACTCCCAGGCCTTACAGTAATGCAAAGAATTAGTGATAATTTTCATGCTGAAGGTTGTATTTACATTTGCATTTGCACCTAGTCTTACCCATTCTCTGATTACACTTTTTTTGTCCTGCACTCTTTATAGTAAAGGAACAAAGTGGGCACCAGGTTTGAAACAGTTTGTTTGAATTGTCAGTGCCTACAGCTGAGCCTCATCAGGCTTCATACAATCACCACTTAATTGCTCAAGCTTTTTTTTTCTTTAAAAAAAGCAAATGTTTCCTTCTTGTTCAGCGCATAAGAACTTGAAGGACTGTACAAGCTGAGCAAAGATGCATGTAAGGAAGAGATTCATGGTTCATTCAAGTCATACATGCTGTGTCACACACATGCACACATACACACACACACACACACACACATGCAGATCTCAAAGCAGGAGATCAATGCACCTCAAATAGAAAGTGTGATGTAGTAGGCAGAATGGCAGAACACATGACTGTCTCAAAGCAACCTGCATTCCATTCTCTTCTCTCTGTCCTGCTACATGGCCAGGTGCAAGTCACTTTGCTTGCTGGTCTTCTGCTTCCCCTTCCACTCTTTGCATGCCATAGATTGTATGTCCTGTAGAGCAGGAACTCTCGTACTGTCTGATGCTCAGTGCCAATCTCAATGGAACCCCAAACTGAACTTTAAACTGAGAGCTGGTTATGAAAGGACCTGTTTTTCACTTTGTGCTGAAATCACACAATAGGCACAAATCAAGCACAATAGGACCCCAGTCTTGGTTAAGATCTCTTCAGTGATCATCATTTCAATCCTAGGCTCATAGAATCAGAAAAAGTAAGGCTGGATGTGACCTCCAGAAATGCATCTAGTTCAATTCCCTCTCTGAGGTAGGATCATTGCAAAACAAACACTCTCATATAAATTCTTGTCTAACTTATTACTACAACTGTACAATACATGCAGTTACAAGGCATAGCATTCTAGCCTGCCATAGGTAAAGCAGGGAGACAAAGGTGGTCAGTGTCTTGCTGCTGTAAGGGTTGTAAAATGCACTCAAGAGACCCAAGGATGAGGAAGGCAAAACCACCCACAGTCCATACCAGTCTGAATATGGAATAAAATTCCTTCCTGATTCCAAATGTGGACTTTCTGAACTTGGGGGGGGGGGGGGGGGGGGGGGGAGGGGCTCTAGTCTCTTTTTGAAAACCTCCAGGTGGAGATTTCATAGTTTCCCTAGGCAGCCTGTTCCACTGTCTTGCTCTTCTACCAGTGAAGAAGATTTTTTGTGATATCCAATCTAAACCTACTTTGCTGTAACTACAGGCCTGCTCTCTGCAACAATAGAGAAAAGGTGATTTCCCTCTTTGTCGTGGTAGCCCTTCAGGTATTTGAAGACTGCTATTATGTCCTCTCTTAAACTGCCTCTCTCACACGCTGAACATGCCTGTTTCAACCTCTCCTCATACAGCTGCATGGATACATTGGCTAAGAAATTTGTAGTAGAGATAAGGTTGTATTAATGCCATCGCACAAGACAATGATGAGCCCTAATCTGGAACGCTGTTTTACAGCTGTGATCACTTGTGTTCAAGAAAGATGAGCTCAGACTGAAACAGTAGACAAAAGAGCTACTAGGATGATGAGGACATTGGAAACTGTGTCTTGTAAGAGAAAATTAAAATAGCTTACCTGACTTGGTTTCTATAAATACATCAGGATGGTGAACAGAAGGGAGTATGAAGACCTATTTAAGCTTAAGAATAACATTGATAAACATTTATAAACTGGTCAGGACAATATTTAGGCTGGAAATTTAAAAGGAGGTTCTTAACTAGTGAAGTTCTGGTACAGACCTTCCAATGAGAGGAACGGGAACAGTACAGTGGCAAGGAAGTTTGGCACCCAGAGCAAAGCCTGCAGCAGCAGCCCACCCTCACCCCGTGCACGGATCTGGGGGGCACACGTCTCTCCCCCCCCATGCTTGCCCTGGAGTGTACGCAGTGGTGGGAGCTGCCCTTCCCCTGCCCCCCACCCCTGCTCCCCACCCCAAACAAGCAGCTCCCAGCTCCATCCCGCACCCCACCACTGCTGGGCAGTTCCTGTTGGTGCCACTTCACTTTGGCATCCAGGGCGGTCACCCTGCTTACCGCCCCACCTTCCTATGGCACTGAGTGGGAGGAAAACTCATAGCCATTTCTGGGATGCATGGCAATATGTTTATAAAAAAGATTGTATGGCATGCTGACTGTGATACAAGGGGACACTAGACCCAATGACCAGAGATGTCCCTTCATATGTCACTTGGTGGAAAAAATAAATGATGAGAAGAGGGGAAACAAAATGTATTTAAAAAAAATAGCGGAGCTATGGCTGTGTTTCCTAGTCAAGAAAGCATATGGACAAACAAAATGGGTTACTAAATATGTCTCATCCCAGATAGCTGTTAGCCAACAGAAGAATGGAGTCAGTAGGATAGTAGTGGGGATAAAAAAAATGGTAAATAGAGACCTCTTTTAAATGAAAGAGAATGTTTAAGAAGCAGTAGTGGCAGCGTGTACCCAGCCCACTGAGAGGAAACAAGGCAGCTGTGTGACTGCTGCTTTCTGAAATTTTTCTGACACAGAATTCTGTGCCACCTGCTTGACTTGCTTTCTGTCATTTTCCAAAGAAACAATGACAGGATGCTCCTTGCCACACAGCACTGAAAAGAAGTTACTGATGGGGAAAACACATACCAGGGACATAGAGGTGAAGCATGAAACTGATACAGACTTGCCAAACAGGCAAACAAATGCTCATGAAACCTTCCTTTGAAGGGTCATCAAGAAAGAGGTCAGCCATAACTTAACAGTCCATCTGGCGGGTTCTCAAGGAATACCATGTACAGTTCCATAATTGATTTTTCTCTTTATGGTATCTTTCTAAGTCTACTAAACTCTTTTGTTGCCTTTCCTGTTTTCGATTAGGAAAACAATTAATTCTTTCTTTCTTTGACTCTATCTTTCTATGAAGGAAAATGAGTAAATTGTTCTAGCAATCAGATAGCTAGAACTTCAGCTGTGACAGTGATGAAACTACAAATTAATTGAAAATGTAGTCCATGATCCAGTTTGCCAAAACTCATATCTTCTGATATTTATTTCACATACACATATACAGTACATACAAGAAACAGCTCTGGTCAGATACAAATTAAAGGGTGAGCAAAACCAGTAATCATATAATAATAATCTTCCTTGCCCAAAAGTTGAACTGGACACAAACAAAACATCTTTTGATATTCAAAAAGTTCAGATAACTTTCCTATTTTTTTATTTGCCATCTGCCTCTTTCCCATTCCACAGACTAAGGGAAAAAGTGCCAAAATGCTCCTGCAAAATCTGTTTTCAATGGAGCTGGGTAACCAATGTGAAACATTTTCCACTGATTTTTATTTGAAGTTCTGACTGAATCTGATGGGTTGGAGGAGTAAAAAAGGATTGGGAATAGTGTTGGTTAGAAAATGGTAAGCGGACCATGACTGAAAGATGTTTCAGAGGAAGAAAATTGTGTTTCTCCTACTTCACTCTATATTGTACCTTCTCATATTTCGTCCTGAAAGGAGGAAGATTGAGATGCAGGAAAGGAAGTTGCTTGAGTGAATGAACACCATTTATTTTATTTTTTTCCTCACAGCCCTCTTTATCCTTTAGGCATTCTTTCTGCTGCTAAAACTGCTCCCTATAAGTTGCTCCCTCTGCAAAAAGTGGTGTGACTTTTATTTGCCCCCAAATGCAGTGCAAGAATCAGACTTGTTGTCCTTTTGAAAATGTCCCAAATGTGAATGGAATCTTGAAAATACTTGGGATTATATAAATTTAAATAAAGGATTACTTGACTTGATGCCAAATTAGGGCCCGGTGCATTCCTTCAACTCATGTTGGAATGAATTATTGAGATCACTACATTCCAACTAACTACACCCTTTGCCTGACCATGACATTTTAATACCAGTTCATCAAATACTAGTACATGTTATCTATATTTGTTTTTACCTTTTTTATGGAAAAAAAATACATACTGTAGTAAAACAGATTCTGTGAAAAGAACAGTTGAGGCCCCTTGTTAGGATGGTCAACAAATACTTATATGCACAGTCCTACAAAACTTTAAGACTCATATAACCCTTATTATTCAGGCAAAAATAAAGCATATTATTTCTAAGTTATATATTTTCCTCCAAGCCTATACCTCTTTCAAAAATTCAAGAGAAGAATATAAATGGGCAATAGTATTTAACCTAATAAAATATAATAGACTGAGGATACCTTCAGAAGACACTGAAAGCTACAGACAAAGAAAAAAATAATTGGTTGAATGAGAATGGAAAAAGAATTCTGCTGATGTGAATCACTCATACACAAGCTCTGTTTTTAATGCTACCTCTACGGATGTGGAAACAGAAGTGTAACAGTGGGCAGGTATACAACTGTGTGGCAGTGCACCTTTGGTACCTGTCACTTTAAGGGAAGGAGCAGACAGCTGCCAGGTGCCTGATGAGGGCAGCCATTTTCAAACATAGACCAGAAAAGCAGCAGTCTGTATTGAGCAGCCAAGGAGGCAGCATTGGGCTGAGCTGTTCCTGGAACACCTTGGCGGTAAGGGTGAAGCTATGGGGATGGAGGACGCCTCATTGATCCTAGACATGATCTGAAACTGTACCCTGCTGGGATAGGGAGGCATGGTGAGGCTACCAGTGGTGTGGCAGCCCTACTTAAACGCCAGGACCTTGAACCTCCCTGGTGTAAGGCAGGTTGGGGCTCCTAAACCCCCAGTCCCCACCTTCAGGTGGGTTACTAAGAGGGAGGAGTGGGGCCAGACACAGCTGTGGCCACCTGAGTCTGCAGTACTGCAAGACCCAGGAGGCTTCAGGGAGGGGGCAGTTGTGTGGCCCCAGGGAGAGCAGGGTTGTAGGTGGGCCCACCCAAAGCAGGGTGCATCCTTATGACCTGAAGGACTGGGTGTAATTAGGGGTTGAGTAGGGCTGAATGGACTGTCTGAAGAGCAGCCCAAGGGGGTGTGTTGAGTAGGGTTGAAGGACAGCCAGAAGGGCAGCACATGGGCCAACCCCCACAAGATCATGGTGTTGTGTATAAGAAGCCCAGTGAGGGGCTAGGGCAAAGTTGGCCCTCCATTTAGTGAATTGGCTGGCACTGCCCAGGTGTGGGTTTCAGGAGAGGTCCAAGAGACAGCATGTCGCCAGCCAAGGAGTGACTTGGATAAGCCGGATGGTCAGAAGGATTGCTCCAGGAGAGAGCAGGGCAGAGTAGAGGGGGCACAGTATGGTGCAGCAAGCAAGCAACCCTGTGAGAGGGGGTGAAGTGCGAGGGGCCCCAGTGAGAGGGGGGTGGTGTGCGTGTGCATGCATGTGTGTGTGTGTGTCTGTGTGTGTGTGTGTGTGTGTGTGTGTGTGTGTGTTTTGAGGCCTGAAGGAGGACTAGGTTTGGTCCAGCTTGAGGCCAGGAGTAGGAGAACATCTTGGATGCCATCTGTGAGGCATGGGCCATGTTGTAGGTGACATTCAGAGCTGTGGATAGCGCCCCCTGGCATTGGGGCATGTAATGATCAGCCTCCTGTATTTACCACCAGTTTATTGTAATAGCTAAGTCATGGCAGGTGAGACTGGGCAGACTGCCCCATAGACAGGTGGGCAGGCCAGCTTGAGACCCGACCTCATGTGTGCCCCCATCACACTATGTTTATAGGAGTGACATTAATGCATATTTGTAAAATGATTTATTCTATTATAAGTATCTGTTGCTTTCACCATATGGAATGGGTATTCTGAAGCCAACAATTTTGTTGATTTTCTTTATATCAGGCATTGCTGCAACAGCATTTGGTGAGAGGATGGGGAACTTAGATATTTTGTTCAGTCATTAATTCTAAATCCCAGATATAACAGGGTGGTCTGTCCCCTTAAGAAAAGGAAGTCACCCCTTTTAAGGATTTGCAGCTGTTAAAATCCAGAGGGTAGAGCAGAAAAGCTAGGAGATAGTTTGCAGGGAAGGAATCAACTGAGATTCCTGCTACAGCCTGCTACAGCAAAAACCAGACTCCTGTACTGGGGCCACAGCTAAAGGGGTTCCCCTCCTAATGCCCAGGATGGGGCATAAGGCTTTGGTTTCATTTTCTTATTTGTCTGTTTGCAGCTTTGAGACTGTGTTTTAATAGGGAGGAACTCCTCAAGGGGAAAGCCTGCCTATTGAAGCCAGCAAGCTAAGCAACCCTCTCACACAAAGCTACTTCACTATTGCTTTATAGGGGTATGGTTACAGGTTACCTTTTAACCATTCTAAATCTGTGCAAAGTTGGGTAATGTTAAGGCTAGAGCAGTTTCCAAGAAGTCACAGGTTAAGGCTTGATGCCATCTCTGACCTGCACAACTATGACTTGCCACTAGAGGGCCTGGGAAGCAGGGGTATGACCAGGAGCTAGGTCGCTCTCTCTCTTTGGGGAGCAGAGCCCTGGGATAGGGTCTCTTGGAGCTGGCAGCATGGTGCCATGTGGGCTGGGGTCATACCCACTGAGGACAGGTGGGAGTATTGGCTTGATGTCAGTACCACCCCCTGGGTAGTAGAACTTGGGAGGGTCAAAAGTTTGTCAGAGGTAGAGGGGCTGGGAGCCATACATCCTGGGATGCTGGATGACTGCACATTGGGCACATTAAGGGTTCTGGGGCTGACTAACAATACCATAGCTCAAGTTAGGTAGAACAGCCCAAAGATTTATGCTGCTTTGGGCAAGCATACTGTTAGATGCTCAGAGGGTACTTAGCATGATTTAACACCCTTTAATGTGTGGGGTCTCCCATTTTAAGTGCCTTTAGCATGGTTTAAAGGTAACCTGTAACACCACCTCTATTTTATTTTTGCCTCTTTTGGACATCACTGCCTTCATCCCTTTATCTAGCATCCTAAACCAAGTTTGAAGTCCAAATAATACAATATTACCTTGCAGTTCTATATGAATGAATATCCCAATGTGTTTTACAAATATAATATTCAGCAACAGCCTGGTAAGGTATTTACGAGTGCAGAAAGAAGTGACATTTTTAAGCAATCTGGCCACTGAAAGCACTGTACAGCCATGTCATAACACACATGCATGACTCCAGTGCTTTTAAAATGTCCAATCAAACAAAAAATTAATATTGGTTAAATGAGGTATTACATTAAGACACTCAAAAGCAAAGTGCTTCAGGGAACTTGTTGCCTCATGGGTTAATTTGCCATGCTACCAATCCACACCACCTCCTGGGCTATCAGGAGGAGAGAAGGGGAAGGAGCTCCCAGTTCCTTAATGGCCAGATCTGAGGGGGAGGGAGGCAAAGAACAGACCCCCCTCACATCACAGCCCCCCCTAGCTACCCCCAATACCCCAGCTTGGGTAGTTGTGGAAGGCCCTTGAGGTGAGGGGACTCCATTTCCCTTCCCCCCCTTTAGCTCTGGCCATCCAGCAGCCAGGAGCTCCCTCCCTTTTCCCGCCCCCTCCTTTCCTCACCGACAGCCCTGGAGCTGGGGGTTTGAAGGGTCTGGGGAGAGGGGCGGTTTGGGAGGCTGCTGGAGCACTACAACCTTCTGGCCAGGGCCAGTGCAGACTGGTTCCACTCCTGCCCCCCAAACCAACAGGTGAATGTCTACTGGGTTGAGGTGTGGGAGCATGTAACTCATGGTGCTTTCTGTAAAGTGCTGTGAGTTAGAACATGGCCTTAATGTCTGTCTGCACCCTATACATAGTTTGCTAATGGATAAATTCAGGCAGAAAGAGATTGCCCAAGTGGGCAATAACTTTAAAGCCAAATAAGTTGGGTCCAAACTCCTGAAAACCATTGTTCTCCCTGTTTGATATTACAGTAGTTGCAGTAAGCTAAAACATTCTGACTCATCCATTCTCACAGCTTCTCATTGTATAAATGGGAGAGAGGATTTTCAACAACTCATTCTCAATAATGTGTTGCATATCATAAGGATCATCACACTTTAGCTTATGCAGTGGGTAAAATCCTGTAGTCCTAAGCATTTCCTTCACTTACAGATCTACAGAACTTGATCCTTTAGGGTTGCCCAGTTTGGGGAGGAGGAGGGAGAGGAGTGAGGTATACTGTGCAGGGAAAGATAGTAGGGAATCATTTTCTCTGAGACTTGAGATTCAGGAAACCATAAATATGTTTCATTATGGAAGAGATGTTGGGTATATCTTTTGTGATCTTTCAGCCTATTGTGCTGTACTATTTAAAGTGTCTATGCATTGCTTGAAATAGTAGAAGGGTGCTTTAGAACCAGAAGGTAAGCAAAAATATAAATTTGGAGGAAACTGAATACAACATATGCCAAGTATAATATTATATCTGTCATTATTGGTGTAGAGGAGTGAGGGAAGAAGGGCTGCAGGAAAGCTAAATCAGCACAATGCTGTGCTAATCTCAAACCTTTTCATAAAATTTTACATTTAAATTCCAATACCACATATATAAACCAAAGCTTTTCTATGTAATTGTCACAGCTCGTTGGGTGTGATATTCTGGGGGGAAAAATCCATCTCAGTCCCTGGAGGTGATTTTCAAAAATAATTTGCACTTTATCTCTATGAAACCAAGAGATCACACATCAGCCAACACATTGTCAAGTATGAAAAACAAATTGATGTTTGACTTGCCTCCCAAGGTCTGTCCCTGCTTTTATTATCACTGGCAATGGAGCCAGTATTGTAAGAGCAATGTGAGATGACCCATTTGTACATAAGCTAGGTTTTCACACTAGCTGAATCTACTGGGGAATGATTTTCTTGAGAGAGGCAGTCCTACTAAACAACCATTGGCATAAGTCCCAAAGAAGATCACCTAATTTCATCTGTCATTTGAAGGTCTATAAGTATCTTCTAGAAAAGTAGGATGGAAGAAAAAAAAACCCTCTAGTCATACACAAAATACAATAGGAAATAATGGCTCAATGGAGCTCCACTTCTAAAGAAATTGGGGGGAAAAAAGAGCCTAAACATAGGCAAATATTTGAATTAGTCAAGGAGAGTCATCTAGCCACTGTAAAAATGCAGGACTTTTCCACCCTTTTTCAAGGAGGCCACATATTGACTGTGAATAGAAAATGGCTGAAAAGTAATCTTTATCAGTCTAAAACACATACTGGCAAAATCTTAACAGGAAACTTTATATTCTGAAATGAGACTGTTTGGGCTGCCAAGTAAGTGATGTTTATATAAGGAATTTGACAGTGAAAGGAAATCTATTCCTAGTTTATTTTTCTTTGGTATCAGAACGTAAGACATTTCAAAATCAGGAAAAGAATATCCTCCACCCAAGATTCTGCAGTTTTAGCACTTGCTCTTGATATTACTAAAATCAGTTGTAAACGCCCATGGATACAGAAAGATCAGGATTAAAATGTTTCCAAAGTTATTGCACTTTCCTGTATGCTCTTCCATCACTTTCCCCAGTTACAAATCAAAAGTATCACAACTCATTTACAGCTTTGTCTCAATCATCTTCTAGTAACACATTCCATATTTCTAACCCTTTCAACATCAAAATAACCTACCATATGTCCTGGTATATAGATCAACCCCCAGCTTCCTGATTTGGAAGGTAAGGATTTTCATAGGCACAGTGTATAAGTTGGGGCCACGCTTGGCTCTCGGCTGTCATGGCTCCATCCCCTACGAGTGGTACTACTGGCACCATTCACAGGGGATACGACCATGCCAGCCCAGTGCCAAGCCCAGTGCCACTCACAGGAGATGGAGCCGGGCTCTGCACTTGGCTAGCACAGCCTCATCCCCTGCAAGTGGCACAGGGCTCAGCACTCAGCTGGTGCAACCCCACCTCCTGTGAGAAGCTCTGGTGCACCCCAGGCAGTGCTACTCACAGAGGATGGGGCCACATCAGCCAAGCGCTGAACCCAGATGAGCCCAGCCCTGTCCCCGATTTATTTTTTTATGTGGTACAGTGAATTAGTCAAGTTTGATTTTTAAGACACAAAAATTGGGCTTCAAAACATAACCTATACACCGTGAAATACGGTACCTAATTTTAGTTGCCTACTTCTTGACTTACTGCCTTTGTCTTTTGACCCAAGGGTTAACATTATGCTGGAGTATTTAAATGTCCCCCAGAAGGGGTGTGTTCTTTTAGTGAGTCTGAAGCAAACTACCTCAATCCACTGCTGGCCGTGGCCTACAGACACAATTTATCCGTACCTATTTCAGCAGTTTACCAAAAAAAACTGTACAGCCTTAATGGAGCTCTCTACCCTCTCAGATGCAAGACAAACAAACAAATGTGTGGCCCAGAATGAAGAAGTGAAGCAAGTTCTAAAATCACACTAAACTTTTCTGAGTCCATGTGCCTTGGCCCAAGAAGAACTCGGGAGGAATTGTGCCTTCTGGACTCGAGGTGTGAAACTATACCATCTTCAAGGTTTGATCTTTCTGGGCTTTGGTCCCACTCCACAAGTCCATGTAGAGAAATCCTTCTGTACGCTCCCTGGTCTCAGGTGGTAAGTAACACTGGAGACTCAGGGAAGGACATACCTGTGCACCTGTGCATCTGAATGCCAAATCATGAGTTTTCCTGACTTTGGCCCTGTATAGGGCATTCAAGAGAGAGGTAAATGTCAGCTCCTTGTATTGCTCTCTCCCTAGGCAACCACTCCCGTGTCTGTCCCTTCAAATGTAAATAACTTTCAGTAATACAAGGCATTCTGATAAACCCCCAAAGTGAACATGTTTGCAAATTATGCAACCTTTCAGTCGCACTAAAAAGCATTAATTGCACATGAAGAGGTCTAGGCAAGCCCTGTGTTTTTATGTCAGTGGTCCCCAAAGCTGAGTAGCTACAGAAAATGGTTTGAAATAGTTGGGTTTTTGTTTGGGTTTTTTTGTGTGGGGGGGGTGGTGAAATTAGTATGGCGCTGAGACTGATCCAAGGTGCTGAGACTGATCCAAATGGAGAGGTGAGGAGGACATTTCTTCTAACCCCTAGAAAATTTTCCTTTTAATTTTTAGACTCCTTTTTTTCCCTTCACTATTGACACACTATAATATTTTCATTTTCTTCTGTCTCATTCTGTTAGCTTCTGAGTTGACAAGAAACTTTTGCTGATAGCTCAATATAACTCGGATCTTATCCAGGGAAACAGTTTACGTACCATATTGATAGCCTTAGGCTCTTGCTGATTTCTTACTACGCAATGCATAGAACAATTTTCAAAGCAGAGCACAGCTTTAAACAAATATTAGATCTAAAATCTAGGTCACACTTCATATGAAGGACAGATAAAAATGTTGTTCATTTCCTAGTGAAAAAACATTTTTCCCAGTTGATATCATGGTGTAGAAATTAGTTAAAATAGCAATAATGCAGGAAATTGCACAGTTGGAAATCAAGAGTGATTTCTCAGCATTAGGCTGTGCATTGTTTAGATGCCAGAGATCACAATGCTTAAGACAAATTCTTGACACCCTTCTTAGAATGCTGTGGTTAGTTCCCAGAATTCTCTCAGGATATTGTTATAGGCAGGTTGACATTAATGAGGGATTTCTAATAGTTTTCTAATTTCTAATGCTTAACAACCAAGGAGGCAGTTCTGCACGTGTGGGGAAAGGATCTTATGATACATGATGCACAACTATATGCTAGTCACATGTGCTTGTTCTTAGCTGAGACCAAACATCCTGACAAAGTTGGTTTGCTCTTAACAGTTTTTAATCACAACAGCTCTGTGTTTTCTAATCAGTGGTCAGGTTTCCAGCTCTGCTTTTTGTTTCATATTAACTCAATAGTTACAGGTACATTTCAAACACACAAATGTACTGTATTTATCCAAATCCAAGGCAATTTTAAATTTAAGACAACCCCCTCCCCCCCCCCCACCAAATAACCAGATTGTATACATGGAAAATTATCGATGTGTTATAATTTTCCATGTTTAGAATCTAATTAGTGGAAGGTCATCTTAAATTTGTCCCCATACTGCTGTGGCAGAGAAAGCAGCAGCAGGGAACAAGAGGCCAGTCTCCTGCCCCTTGTCAAGGACCCAGGGACAGTACCCCCACCACAGTGCCCCATGCCTGTGCCTGCCCTCCCCGATGAATGTGCCTGACCCCTGCCACCTGCCTCCCTCCTGCCCCCCCGTGCCTGTCTCCCCACCTTCTGTACCCCCTGTCATTTATCTTCTGCTGCTCTGCTCTGTTCCAGCTCTAGGGCAGCCAGTGGTGTTGGCCCCATCCTGGCCTGGCCCCACCCTGCCCAACCAGGCACAAGTAACAGTGGCAGCTCTGGGCCCAGCCTGATCAGAGTTGAAAAACTAGAGCAAGAACGAAAGATAAACATGTTTGACAGGGGGAGCAGTGGCACAGTCTCCTTCAGGAAGCCTCCAGCCCCCATAGCTCCTTTCATCCCCCAACACACACTGGTGCACACCCCCACACTGCTCAACCCCACTCCAGCTGCATGCCCCTTCCCTGCCCTGCGAGGCACGACAGGCCTCACGGGGCTGAAGTCAGAACTGAGCTGCTGCCTTTCTGAGGCCAGTATGTTAATCAAAGACAAGGCTCCCCCCCCCCCCCCC
>NW_005842371.1:181951-201621 GCF_000455745.1 Alligator sinensis | reverse complement strand
CCTTGTTTTGAGGGAAAAAAAACCATCATCTTGGAGTCTAGTAACTATGGTATATATGCAAACACTATATATACACATATGCACAATGTGTGTATGCAAACACACTGTATGTGCATGTATACAACATATTTAGGTAATTACATAAGCAAATCTTCAACAGAATGCCTTGTAGACTGCTTTTGCTATTGCTGAGATCAAAACTGATAGAACAAAGACTCAGTCAGTACAGTACGCTTATTGCAGCTGTTATGCACATGTAAAAGAACAGTGTAATGGTAGTCAAGTCAGAAAAGCTAGAGAGAATTCTCTTTTCCTATTACTGAGAAGATAAGCCATATCCTCAGTCTAGTTAAACCCATTTAAAGCACTTCAGTAGCACAAAAGGGATAGATAGTTGGATATTTAGTTGCTGACAGTCCTGAAAGTTGGGAATGTTCCTGCTTTAAGCCCAATTAGTTACTGCATGGTAACGCACATGTAGACATCTTACTGCGTGGTAACACTGTGTGTGGACTGACTTGGGACTAACTTTAGTCCCAAGTCAGTCCACACACAGTGTTAATGCACTTTAAGACCTGCATGTGTAGGCGCTGGCCTAAAAACTACTTACTGTGCAGTAACTTACTACGCAGTAAATTTTAGCTGGCATAAATGTATGTGTAGACATGCCCACTGAGCCCAACTCGTTCCCATATCCTCTTGAACAAACAGAAAGATGTTGGGAAATCACACATAGGAGATGGTGCCACACAGTAGTATTGAACATCCCTGTGGCACACCTAAGGATTCAATCTGGCATGCCAAAATCTGTTTTAGGTTCAGCTTGTCCAACCCTGTACCGTCAGCATGGTTGTTGCCTAGGAGAAGCTGAGGGAACAACCACAGGGTACATTTTCAAAAGGGGAATTAGAATCTATCTTGCTGAGTTCATGGAAAAATATAAAATTCTGGAACAACTCAATGCTGTTTAATGCACTCTGGCCAACAAATTGCCAGAGAAAGAAATAAAGGAAGCATTAAGTGAGCCTCTGGTGGTGTATCCACATTTTTAATTAAGTTTTCAGAATAGTGATGACTCAAAAGAAACATAATACAGTATGCTGTCTTGTCCCCTGCCCAAAAAAGTTGCTTAAAGGGCACAGATTAAGAGCAGAATTAAAATTCCGACAAATGCCTGGAGCCTTCACAAGATTCTGACCAGAAATGAAAAGTTTACCCTCGAAGCACTCTTAACTTAGAGATGCATTTTGCTACATCTTGCATAATGTCTCTCCAATCAAAGCAATTGAAAAATTAGGATTCATCAGACAGGGCACTAATGGGATCTGCAAAATACTGCAAAATGGTGGAGAGGGGCCTATATAATAAACAGGCACATTACTGTATTAATGCTAAACAAGTTAACAACTGATCATAAAAACTAGCTGGCATTTACTGGGTCAGGCCATAGGTCTCTTCTCATGTGGAAGCCCCTCCATACAACTAATCATCCTTGTTGCCTTTCTCTGTACCTTCTCTAGTTCTTCTATCTCCTTTTTAAGGTCTGGGAACCAAAACTGGGCACAGTGCTTAAGGTGTGGACATACCATGGATTTATGAAGAGGCATAAAATACTTTCTGTTTAGTTCACAGTTTCCTACTTAATGGGCTTGTCTACATGTGCTTTTACATGCACCTAAACTTAATGCTCATTTGCCTCGTGCATTAAGGCGATTTAGGTGTGCATCTACACGTGCATGCACTAAGGAGCATTAACACGGTGTGCTGACCAATTTGGAACTAAAGTTAGTCCCAAGTCAGTCAACATACACAGCATTAATGCATCTTATCTCATCTACATGTGCATTAAGGTGCTTTAACTCTTCACACCAAAATTTGATACCTGCTTTTGCAAAAGCAGGTATCAATTTAGCCACGAATAGCTTAAAATCACCATTTTTAAGGTGCATTAAGGGCATGCACATATAGACCCGTGTCTTTAATGTGCCTTAAAGTTGACTAATGTGCCTTAAGTAGGATTATGTAGATGCACCCAATAGTAGCTAATGTTTTGTTTGCCTTTTGGATAGTTGCTGAGCACTGAGCTGATTTTTAATTATTTTTTTTTTACTTAAAATAAACAACAACCAAAAAAAACCTGTCCACAAGGACTCCCAGATCTATTTCCTGTATGGAAACAGCTAATATAGACCCCATCATAGTGTAGGTATATTGTTGGTTATTTTTGCCCACATGCATCAATTAATACTTATCTACTTTGATAATGCTGCAACAATCTATTTTAACCTCATTGTGTACATCCAGTCTGTGCATAAGTATAAAATGGCGAGCAAAACCAGTTTCCCATTTTGGGAAGGAATATTTAATGCAATATACGTAAGATATTTGCACTTATTGCACATGCAGTTATTAGTATTCCTGTACCCTTTGCCAGATATTCATGAATACAGCGTGCATCCAACTGGATGACTTACTGGGTCAGTCTGCCATTCTTCAGAGACAAAATGAACTAGTCTATACAGTTATGTATTACCTAGGGTTGTTTTAACTCTTAATTGAGAATTTAAAATGTTGACAAAAAAGTCATTGATTCTTTGAAGATTTTTAATCTGCTCTATACATAATAAATATAACTCCTCCGTTACTGCATTGGTCAAATTGTATCCATCACTGTGAGGATCATAAAAATCATGTCCTTCAAGTTCTCCAAGGCATCCACTGAATGGTGTATATTAAAAGCTACACCTGATCAGATTTGTATCATATTTGTTGTACAAATTCTGTATTTGGCATTTCCCAGAACCTTTCTACAAGGGCTTCAAACAAGAAGCAACAACTTCTCTGGGTGATGCCTGTTATTGGACTATGTAGTTGGGAGAAATCCTAGAAAAGCTTTTAGACACAAGGTACCCTTCCTCAGTTGATATCTCCAACTATACAGGTGGTCCAATAAAAAATATCATGCAGACTATTTTTTAAAATATGAATTAGTCATATTAATAAAATTTATATAAAACAAGATAAATATTTATTCTGAAGAAGTATTATTTCCCTTTTTCTATCTTCTTTTTCTATAAAAACCTTACTCCTAAGTGAAGTTTCCATGAGAAACTTCAGGAGAGAGAGAAAAGGGCTTTCTTAAAGAAGCCTTTAAAACAGATTTCCAAGGACAATGGTGAAAAATGGAGAAAATGGCTAACCCCTACACTGAAGCACCCTTGTGCCCCAGACAGCCCCTCCAAAGCACATTGAGCCCAGCTGGAGCAGCCCCAGGCCCACCCCTACAAGTCCCTTGCCAGCCAGGGCTGCAGTCTGGGCACACCTGTAGACATGCACCCAGGAGCTTTCTGAGAGTGATAAACATGTAGACATGCCCTGTGAGATCAATAGTGTCACAGTTTGAATGCTGCCATGAGTGGGACTAAGGAGATAAACTAATTTCTTAGAAAAACTCCATTTGCAGTAAGATATTTTGGTTTTATTATATGTAATTCTATTTTTTAATGTTATATGGGCTTATTGGGTAAAACTATTGTGAGTCCTTCTAATGAAGAAGGCAACCTTCAGACTATTTAGTAACTGAATGAGAACATACAAAATAGCATAGGCATTATTATTAGTGACCTTATTGAATTCGTTAGTTGAACATGTTCTTTACATCAGGTCCTTTGCCCAGCAGGATGATAGTTAGAATACTCACAAGATCTAGAAGAATTCAGATCTTTATGGGAACTTGAAGCCACCACTCTCAGCTCTTGGGAAAATAGAATGAGAACAGAGTTCTGTGGGATGTGACTTTCTCATTGATGGGTGCAGTGAGAGAGCAAGTCAAGTGTTTTGTTATAAATGCAGAGGTGGAGTTTGAGCCTCTCTCTCTAAGCTTGTGGTCAACCTGAGCAGATTCAGGATCACAGCAAGGGGGGAGCAGAGACACCCTCTTTGGCTGATAGCTCTCCACTGCACATGAGCTTTTACCATGATCCTAGATGCCACTGAGCATTCTGAGCTCACCAGCTAGTCAGCACAGGGTCTGGACTGGAGTTGCTGGTTTGCACTACTCTGGAGTCTAGGGAATGAGCACCAACACCATTTGCCATCCTCCTCCCAGTCCTCTTCCCCACCACTGAATTCACGCACTGCCAGTAATGAGCTAGTCCAGGGCTCTGCAGACCTCAGTATGCTTGCAGCCTCCTAGATATGGTGAATTCCAGATCTCCTAAAGACACCCCTTCTCCCCCTCCCCTCCTGAGTACAAATTCATTTCTGAAAAGTTGAAAAAAATGTGGCTAGAAACAATGTTAAACAACTAAAGATAATCAACATATTGGATTCATAAGCAAAGAAAATGAGATTTGCGACCGCTATAAATTTTTTCTTGGGACATAATGGCTATTGTGTGTTTGGATGATGAACAAAAAGTGTTCTTAAAAGTTGTTCAAATTAAAACCGGTGGCATAACAGGAAAGAGTTTCTAAATTAATGAGTAAAAGGATGGTACGTAGTGCACAGCTCAAGCTTGATAATGACCATGTACAACTAAAGTCTTAAGTGAATATTATACAAGGGGGTCCAAACTAGAGACAAAAATTCTTTATTTGGAATTAGTTGGCACTTATGAAAATACTTTTCCTAATGCAGCATTTTTATTTGTGTCTTAGTGCATCCCTCAAAACGCAGAATGTTCAGAATTCACTGAACATTTTGGACAAAAACTTAGTTTGCTCTTTTATTGTCATGTGTAAACTAAATTATGCAAATACCTGTGGCAGCTAACTCATTCCACTATTTAAATTTGAAGAAATGTGCATGTTTGCCTGCATTTAAAGCATTATGTGATCAGGCCATTTGCTTTAAGTTAAAATGATATGACAGGCTATCCTGATGGAAATAGCACAGAATCTGAATTACCTTTTGTCAAAAAAAAGGATGGACAGCTTAATTGATTTTTATAATGCAAAGAACTCTGTGACTAGGAGTTGGAATTTGAGTGGCAGCTCCCAACTTCCTTCTGCTAATAGATATTCTTCAGGGATGACATCTATTGAAGGTACTAAAACTTAAATAGGTAAAAAGATTGTTATTTAGCTGAGGACTGCACATACACCTGATCCATACTAAAATGTCTTACTGTTTTCGTTCCTTTTTCCTTCTCCTGTCCTGCTGCTTCATTCTTTATCTCATCCATCAGTTGTTTTGTCTTTCAGATTATGACTTCTGTGAGGCAGAGGCTGCTATGTGCTAATGACAAGGTTTTCAAGGGTATTGAGGTACCCAAATGATATACACCTAGTGGGATTTACAAAAAAACACTCATAAAGGAAGTTTTCCTTACTTGGCCACTTTTCCCTCTAGAGGCCTATCTATACCGGTCAGGCATCTGAATACCTTTGAAATCTGTCCCTCTGTGTCCAGACAATACTGGCAGGAGCACAGCAGCGGCGAGCGGCGGGAGCGCCGCAGTGGAAAGCAGAAGCTCCTGCAGATGCCACTGTGCCCCCCCCTCCTCCCCGTGCACCCCCTACATGTTACCCCTGGGCTGAGGTATCTAGATGCTCCTGCAATATAAAGGTTAAAGAATATGCTATAATAGATCAGTGTTCTCTTCAGCAAAAAACTATAGTTATTATGCATCTTATCAGTCTCCATTTTATAATGGATGAAAACTTAGTATTAGTATTACTTGAATTAGAATATAGTTATTTTTGTATGAATGTGATACTAGAGAGACTGTTTCAGATCTTGTTTGAATTTCCAAATCATGTAAGACTACAAAATCAAAGATAAAGATTAACAGTCCTATTATCCCTCTCCTTTCCCCCCCAGTTACTATTCTATCATTCTGGATTATGTCCTATCTCTGAAAAGAAGAGAAATCCACTGCCATACAATGAAAGAAAGTTCCATCTTAAAATAGGACTTGTGTGAGACTTCAGAGGTACCTTGAGGTTGTGGTAGTTGTCTACAGAGGAGTGAATTTGCACTTAGAACTACAGAATGAGAGACATAACCTATGAATAGGTATTGCTGTAACTGAAGTCTACAGCAAAATATCCACTGATTTCCACACCCACCCCCCACCTCAGTATGAGCAGAATTAGATCATTAGTCTGAACAAGAGCTAATAAAAATAAGAATGGAGAAATGCCCTGTTCATGTACAGAAGGCTTTCTGGAAAACAATCTGGAAGTCCACAATTCCACTTAACAAAACAAAGGCAGAGGTTTCTTGGACATCACACTGTACCTGCTTTTTGACTCTTCTAGTCTCTTGGTGAAAGTTCTTTACACTATACATATTTAAATATGTTAATTGTTAAATTACCAATACAAATCCTCCTTCCAATAAAATGACTAACTCATACTCTCAGAAAAATGGCCTTAGGCATGGCATGTAAGAATACACAGGTATTAATTGCCCATTGAGGATTTATGTCTATAGAATTTGTACAAAGTATAATGTAGAAGATTACCATCAAATGTAGGTTGATTATATATTGGTAAAACAGAGAATTTGTTATTCCAGAGACTTAAGGAACATAAGTGAACTATGAAAATTGCTGCTAATAAGCATAGAAAGTCTTCTTCCAAGCGCAGAAGGCAGCTCAGCATACAGAATGCTTGACAATCCAAATGTCATCACACACATTATAGATATCTCTATATAAATGTATGTATGTATACAGGTTTCCCTCCCTTTATGCTGTACATGCATTCCTGGAAAATGGCGCATAACTTGAATTCACATAAAGGGAACCCACTTTACAATGTAACGAATAGGGATATGTTCCAAGACCTTTATACTGAACCCCAGACCCATTTCTACCACTTTTTTACAAGACAATTTTGGTACTCACCAACAGTAGACAGTACGCACAAGCACAGGGCACTACCCTACAGACAATGAGCAAGGAGCACAAATCCACACAGGTGACTATATTTTGGTGCGCATCACTCCCACAATGCACTGCACAAAGCTGCTGAGTGCAGGCTTCCATCATACCGATCACATAAGAGTGAATTTACCTTGCATATAATGAATTTTTGGTGGAAAGTGTCATTTCATAAGAGCAAATACGCACATACAGAACCTACACAATGCAAGGGAAACCTGTATATATGATAGAAGGCTTAGTTCTTCAATTTGTCTAATTTCTTCTTGCTTCAGGGTGTACTGGATGTGCAAGAACCTACTGCTAAAGCTTGCTGAAGACATTTCTTTCCTCTAGAAAATTTCATTTTATCAAAAAATGAAAATCCAGAACACATTTTTTTTAATTCTTAGCCAAAACTACAAAAAATAGTTCATCTTAATGACAAAATGTGAACCTTCTTGGAATTCAGGTTGTTTGTTTGTTTTTTGGGGGGGGGGTTGTTTTTTTTTTTTTAAGGAAAGCAGACTCTTTCCGTGACACTTTTGGGAGGGGGCAGGGGGGAAAGCAAAGAAGAGGGAAGTTAATGATTTTTGTGTGTTAAAGATTAATTATTCGGGGGGGGGGATGGAAAAGTTTTTCCATCCATCGGGGGATGGAAGAATTCCAGCCAACCCTACCAATTGTAGCTGCCTCATTATTTTATTTTATTTTTTTTTGTTTGCCCCAGCATTAGATTGAAATAGGAGAGGCAGATGGTGCAAAAGTTAACTCCCTTGGCTTTATGTCAGCATGGAGGTTCTTTCCACAAATGGAATTTTCCAATGGTCATGGATGTCCAGAATCCAGCTATGTTGCACTTTTTAATAAATAAAAAAACTAGTTAGAGCAGTACCAAGAATCTGGTCTGGAAATACAAAGTATTTTTCCAGATTCAGATTAATAACTCTGGTTTACCTCCTGATTAGCAAAGAGGAAGGGCTGGTTCCTTCAAAGATACAGAGATGCTCTTGTTCTGTGATTATGTTATACTTAATCATTATTTGTCTATTCTCTCAGGATTATCTCTTTCCAGATTCTTTAAATTAAATTTAGCATTTAGCAAAGTTTTAATTAATTTCCCCTGCAGATATTATTTTTTCCTTCACTAAGACAGTAGCTTTGGAATAACTTTCAATATATTTTCTGAGCCTCAGAGGTAACTAAGATATTGTTTGTTTGCTCATTCCTTTTCAATGAAGAACCTCATTAATTCATCTCTTTACAATGTAGTGCATGTGTTGGAATAAAAAAACCTTGCTGCAACCTAAGGAAACTATAGATAATGAGCATCTGTAAGAGATTAGTCACCCTGAACTACCAAAGTCAAACAACTGGTTTACCATCAACTGTTTTCATCCCTCATCAGGCTGTGACTTTCGCAGGTAATGTGACCATTGAGAATTCCAACAATCCCTAAGAGCTCTAAGCAGCATTGGCTGGAAGGATTGTCAGTGATCTCCATGGGAAATTCCTTGGGTGACATTAAGAAAACAGAATTGCTGTTTTCAAGGTTCGCTCTACTTAATGGTGAGAAGCTCCAATATTTGAAGCCCCAAAGTCCAAAATTCCAATTGACACTTCCTGTTTGACTTCAAAGTTCCCCACTTATTTATATTTCTAGTAATTCTGGGCATGTGCAGAAACAGTCTTCAAAGCTTGCCTCTCCTATCATCTAAGCATGATCAGTATCCAAGAAATAGCCATTCTTCCATTTACATCTCTTTGGGGGGAGGGGAGGGAAGGTGTCAGATAGATGTTCTTACAACGTACCTACCATACAGAATCTGATCCCTAAAAAAATTAAGTGGCAGCTAATTATTTTAAAAGACACTGGTGTTACCACCCATCTTTTGTACAATAGTTTCATGAACACTCTAGTAATGGAAGACCTCCTGCCAAATCCATATGGGATAACTCTGCTGTCTGTGCTGAGGTCCATGAACTTCAGTAAGACCCTGCTCCTACGCTCAGGACCTTAAGAAGCAAATTAAAATAAAAAACAACTATGTTTTTAGTTGCTGGGGATTTTCCTCACAAATGAAACCACTGCTCAATCACAATCACTATGAGAAATATATTTATTCAGAAATGTTATATTAAAGCTGGTTTGAACATACAGAGCAAAGTCAGGAATGATAAGTAGACCAAAAAAAATGACAAAAATGATGGCTTGAATTTAGAAAACATAACTAACCTTGAAAAAGTTAAGCACAAGTGCGATAGAAATTAAATCTAAATGTAGTCTCATTTTCACTATTAAACTGAGACGATAGATAAAACACCAGTGGTACCTTATCAGCAGTACAATTAACTTTAAAGAGAATGCTAAAGTAAGAAGAGCTTTTCGACAGAAAACCATCTCCAGAACTACAGTTAGGGCGCTGACAGAAGTGATGTTTTGTCATGCAGTTGGCCACCAAAAGTGCTCTACAGCCATGCACTGACAGAAGTGCACAGCTGATGAGCACTTTAAAAAGAGCTCACATGCACAACAAATGAACCCTCATTACATGAGGCTTCAAATGAAGGTGCTCCAAAGTGGAGTGCATGCTGAGAGTAGGCTGGGATGCTTCAGCCCAGCCCCATCCTCATTGCTGTCTTCAGGATGGGAGTTGGGGAAGGGAGTGAGTTCTGTTTGGGGGTTGCCCAGCCTGTGCTGGAGCATGGAGCAGGTGGATTGGAGCCCCCCTGAGGTGGGGGGGGGGGGCCCCACCCCACCCCCCCCCCCGGGGGGGGGGGGGGGGGGCTCCAATCTACCCTCCCCCCTACCTCCAGCATGGGCTGGGCAAATCCCAGAAGGGAGCTCCCTCCCCTGCCTTCTCCCCCTCCCATCTTGTGACAGCACTGGAGCTGGGAGGGTCAGAGTGTGGCTAAGGGACAGGGCTGCAGTGAGGAGGATTGTGATCCTCTCTCACTCAATTAGCTCCAAAATGGAGCTCAATCCTTTACCCTCCCAATCCAATAATGAATGTCTGTTGGGTCAGGAGTGTCAGTCTAACTCATGGTGCTTTCTGTGAAGTGGCATATGTTAGACCAGGGAGCTGCACATCTGCCAGAGCCCTTGGTTCTGCCGTATCCTTCAGAGATAATTTTTACTGTCTGATGTTTAAGTATTTTATGGTAAAAAGTCTAAAAATATCTGCAGTTTAATTTGACATTGCATGGAAGTTGACACAATCTGTTGATGACATCACTACCACAATTTATGAACTTTGATGTCTGAATTAATTTACCTCTTGGCAAAATATCAATGAAGTTAGTTAGAGTTTTAATATTAACTTAAATCAGTGTTAGATGTAGCTTTTAGTGCCAAATCTGAATAATACCTATGCAAATGATGAGCAACTTAGCTAGATGAGTAGCTCTATTGAATCACTGGCACTTCTCCCATACATAATAATTTGCAGGAAGGACAATAGAACACTTTTAAGTGTGAGAGTGAATGTAGTAACCCTTAGAATGACATCATTCTAAGTATGAATGTAATAAAAATAAATTATAAAGTGAATAGCCAGTAAGCCTATTACTTTAAAATATCAGAGTTTAAAAGGTTTGCAAAAGGATGACAGAAGCATAAATATGGTTAAGAGTTGATACAAGTAAGTAGACTGCAATATATATATATATAGAGAGAGAGAGAGAGAGAGTGACAGAGTAAGAATATATTCTGAAATATAAAGATTTGTTTATATTCACTGTCACTTAATCAAGTTTGTCCTGGAAAGCCTATAATTGGTTTGCAATTCCTACTCTGCCATTGTAATGAAACCATGAGAAGGCATTTCACACACTGTCACAAAGCATAGTATGCTCTCATAGAACCACTCATCTGCAAAGTGCCATCCATCCGCTTCCTACACTGCTAAATTCTTTCATAATACTTTAATGAAAGCCCAATCAGAAAAGTCCCTTTCAGCCCATAGAACTATAATTAACTTATACACCATTGTATATCTCAGTCACAGTCAATCTGAATGAATTGCTTGTACAGCACATATCATTTAAAATTATCTTCATTTTAATCTCTCACTAACTAGCCATAGTGACCCTTTAGGAATAAGCTCACAAAAACCAGTTATATACTTTGATACACCTTTCACATGATATACCCACTCTTTTATGTGTACACATTATAACAGTGGCAAGAAGGTTAATCTAAATGAATTTAGAGGGTTGTTAATGAGAGCTTGGTTTTTACTGAATTGCTAGAATAATATTTCCTCTAGTTTAGCAGCTGGCTAAAATATTTTCAAATGAAATCCTTCAAGAATTCAGTAACATATATTAAATAGAATTTAATTATTTGAATACTTTTCTCTTTCACAGTAATGCTTCTTCTATATTTGTGGTATCCAAAGGAGCAATATACATGTCAAATAATGGAAAATAATTCCAGCATAGAAAGCTGGTAATAGACACAAGGTCAAAAAATAGGCAAGAGTAATTTGCAACTACTAAATTGCCTGATGTAATACTTTGGCTTGCTAGTCTTTAAAAGCAAGCTTTACATAAGTCAAAGGTCTTTAGAGCAATATGCAAATCAAAATCCTACCCTTTCCTAAATCCTTTTAGTCCAACAGTTAATCTCAATAATGACCTAGTTTTGGAAACTCTACCGTGCTCAGGCAGTTAATCACATTACCTAGTTTGCCCTTTGCAAACTTAGAAAGGAGCAAGATGTGCCTGTAAATAATTGCCTGATAAAATTTAACTTGAGCTTAGCTAAACATGCAGATATTAAAAGAAGGATAGTAACTAGCAGTATCATAGAAAATTTCCCTAAACCACAGTATTATGCATCTTTGCAATAGGCAGAAGGACCTGGTCCACTACAAAACAAAGATGCTGGTGCCACAGCTATTTGCATAGTCCAATGAATGTTTGAGAAACATCAAAAGGAAGACTTAAATTTGCATACTCAAACAAGTATTCATTAGTAAAGAGAGAGCAGACACCAAACAGTTTGGGCCTTTTTCTCCCCTCCATCCACAAGTGTTGTACTGTTAATAGTGTCCCCTTTTCCCCCATCTGAAAAAATAAACTGCCTAGCAGAATGATGAATAGGCCACTTGAGAAATGTGAATGAGGGCAAAGGATCTGTATAGCTTTGAAAAGTAAGGGAGGAAGATTGTGAACCACAAAAATAAAGTCCCTGTTTTGTCATTATTTTGTGAATCTTTTGGGAAAAGGAAAATAGAGGCTTTGTTGGTAAAAGTCTCTTTAATAAGGGAGTTCTACGTGAAGGAAGCTTGCAGGGTCTGGGTCAACTATAAGACCTCCTAGACTAAAACACCATGCCCTACATTATAAACTGAAACCTCCTGTTGCAAAGTAACATTCACTTGCCCTGACTTGTTTTGCCAGCCCATAGGAAATCTGTACCTTGTCAAAAAGGAAGCTTATCAAAACAATTTAATACAGTGTATGATACTCTATGGGTGAAACACTTGACGCAAGTTTAATTTAAGGAACAGAAATTATAAGCATAGAAAACATTTTAGCAATGAAAATGTGGAACTAGCATTTTATGGTTTGTGTTGAATGTTTGAAGATGGTCTTGAGAGCAGGTTTCAAAATGTGGCAGTGTGGCAGCCTGCAGTCCAAGGAAGCATGGTGCAGCAGGGCAGTTTGCAACAAAGAGGAGTGGGGGCTGCCAGCACTCTTCATGTATAGTGCAGTGATACGGGGGCTGGTGCCCACTGGCATACATGGCACAGCCTACATGGGGGACGCACTGCCAATGGAGCTTACAGCTGAGAAAATGAAGGAGGTGCTATGGCCTACCCACTAGAAAGCTGAACAGTCCTGATGTAAAATAATTGAAACTAAAACTTTTCAAGGACACAGTGGTGGTCATGCTCAAGGTGCCCCGTACCTCTATATTGTCACCTCACGAACAGTCGGTACCCCCGACTTTCCCGCCTGCCATATCTTGGATGTTATTGTTATATATTCTAATTTTTGATGTCACCAGTCAGGAGGGTTATTTTCCTTTTTTTTCTTTTGTTTTGTTCGCTCACTCTTATTATGTTTTTCTTAGGGGCTCACAGGTATTACGGGTAAATTACCTCGCTCGCTTCTCCGAATAGTCACCTGCACTCGAAGGTGTGTGTGTATATGTTTATACATATACGTGTGTGTGTATGTGAATATATATATATATGATTTGGATCAATTTTTATCTTTATTTTATAATGTTTATCACTCTGCACAACTTTCCTTTACATTCAGGCAAAAGCTGTTTCTTCATATCTTTCTTTCCTTTTAGCCTTATCTATAATATCAACTTTGTAACTCTTCTTATATAATAACCTTATACTTTGGCTATTAACTTGGATGAACAGAACTTAGTATTCATAAATAGAGTCTCTTTTTATTTTTGTTCACTCGCTTTTTCTTTTCCTGTAGTGGTCTTCTATCTTCAAACGACACTATATACACTCTCTTTATCTTGATAACATATAAGTCTACCTTTTATCATGTATAGGACTGATGCCCTGAGTCCACTTGCAGGGCAATCTGACACTGTCACCAAGCCTGGGAGAACCAGTCAAATTCACTCTCTTCTTTTCTTTTTTATTTTCTAGGTCTGCGGTAGAAGACGCTGTCACAGGGCACTAGGATGCTCTGCTCCTTGAAAGAGCTGAAACTGCTAGGGGAAGAGCCCTTACAGTGAGTGGGAAGCCATTGGTCAGCTGACTGGGAAGGGCAGGGCCTGGCTCATATATAAGCCCCAGGGCTGCCAGCAGCCAAGGGGGAAGGAGCTCTCTCAGAGCAAGCAAAGGGGGAGAGGTTGGACTGCACGAGCAGCTCCTGATACTGTTGTGGGACGGGGTATTCCCCGGTAGGGTTTGAATGACATTATAGCCGGGCAGCTTGAGTTTTATGTTACAGCCCAGGGGCTTGTGTTTTGTTTATTGTTCTATAACACCGGTGGTTTGGGTGAGGCTATTAGGGGAAGGAGAAGGCCCCATAGGGGGCACAAGGCACCGTGGGGACCCCAGCACCAGAGAGGGTGCAGCATTTGGGGCACACCAACCCCAACACTAGAGAGGGTGCAGCATTTGGGGCACACCAACCCCGGTGCCAGAGAGGGCACAGCATTCCGCAGGGTTGCGGAATGCCCAAGTGCCAGCAAAGTGCTGAGCAAGACAGGGCCGTGGAGAGCCCAGGGAGGCCAAGAGGGCCAAATTGCAACAAGGCCCAGACCGAACAACGTCGGTGCCATCTGTGAGGTTTGGGGCATGGTAAAGTGATGGTTGGAGCCACGCATAGCCCATAAGGTGAGGGTACCTTGAAACACCCATTGTGACAACTATTTTGGAGTGGGACCCATCAGGGTCTGGAAACCCACGGGGTCCAGAGAGTCAAGTAAGATTGTGTCCAAGAGGACTGAAAGGCAGCCTCCCTATCAACCATTTGATCAAAGAATTGGCGGGCGAGAAATGAGGGTGCCCATTGGGCCAAATTGGCACGGTAAGGGGGCTTTGGGGAGATCATGGCCATCCTGCAGTACCCCATCCCGTGACAGACATGTCCCACAGAGTTTTTTGTTTTTCATCAGGGATCTGCCCCTTGTTCTTGAAGCTCCATTCTCCTCCTCGTACTGCCAGATGCTCTCAGGTAAATTATTGATCCCTCAGAGGTCCTCTTTCCCCCTTCTTTTCTCCTCCAATCCTCACCTTTTCCCCCATTGAAACTCTGGTCCTCTTGACACGCTCCGATCTCGGAGCTTCCAGCCTAATAAGGTAACGGCTCCAGAAGCAGCGTTCTCCTGATCTCCCTGCCGCATCCGCGCCCACGTCCATGCTCACTCCTTCACAGAGACATACCAGTTTAAATGAAAACTGTCATGTGATGCAGGATAGGCTTTCTGGCCAAAATGAGAGAGAGCCATTACAGTAGAGATCCTGGTTTTCTCTGTTGAAAACTTGCAAATTCTTTGATTAACCCCGCTCTCCCCCCCCAAATCCACAATTAAAATGAAATGCCTCTCTGTCTCTATAGATAGAGAGAGAGAGTGGCATTTCATTTTCATTGTGGTTTTATATCAGTTGGACACAATGTTTATATATATATATATATATATCAATAAGCTCCAGAGTTTATTCATGGACTGTAACTGCATGTGTAGATGCACCCAAAAAGTCTCAAGAATAAAAGTGGTATGAGGCTTGGAACAAGTGACAGGTACAGCCCATGGCCTATTAACTGGACACACATCTGAGCTCATTTTATCTTTTATGATAAATTCATATAGGAATGGTTAGTGTAAGGAAAAGGAAAAAAGTAATGAAAATTAGAAAAAACATATGCATAAATAAAATCATATGCTATGTGAGGCTCTGATTTATACATTTAAAATGTGATGAAATCCATAATGCTCAATAGGAAAGTATCAAGGTTCTAAGAAAATTACTTTTAAAAGCCTATCAGATTTCTAGAGTGATAGGCTTTCTTTAGATTTTTATAGTATTGCATAGAACTGTATAGAATTCATGTAATTTGCTATTCAGTTGTATAGGAGGTTCCAAAACCATTTCAAAGTTTTTACATTATTACTTTTTTTTTCTATCAAGTGGAGCATTTAACTCAAATTCCTCTTTTCTTTATTCTTACTTCATCTTAGATATTGAGATTATTTTAGAATATCTTTTTTTTAACGTTTGCAACAGTTAATAATTTGAAAAAATTCTTGTGGACATAATTTATTATGTAATTATACCATCTTTATTATTAAGGCAATGTACTCTGGGCAATGCATTTTGGTCCATAGTCTAATATTTTAAGATACTGACAAAAATGCTTTAAGACAAAAAACAAATTATTTAGCCTGAATCACATGATGTAATGTGAAATTGAGATGGACTGAATTATATCATATTAATTCAAAACTGTTAGAATCTAACCAAGCAATTTTGTTAATGATTACTCAAGGCAGCAAGTGTACAGGTCTTACAGCTAGTATTTTTTTCATACTGATGTATGCATTCATTATAAGACAAAAAAAAATCTTTTTCTGGGGTACGTGAAACAACAATTGACTTGAATAGTGGAAACATGTACATATGGGTCAATTTTAGGCCCACGGACATCTGTGGATTAGGGGTGCACTGATAGAGATTTCGGGGCCTGATACTGATAACAGATATTTAAGGAGGCATATCAGCCAATACCGATCCAATTTCTGATGCAACATGGAGAGCTGCATGCAGCTGGTAAGTCTGTTGTGGTAGAAGGGGAAAGGGAAGGGAAAAGGTGTGTGGGGGCAGATCAAGACCCCTGCTGTGAGGAGGGAAGGAGTGGGGCTGGGGCAAGTGCTCCCCAGCCAGTGTGGGGGCAGGGCATGAGATGGAGCCACAGATTGTTTATGTAGCACCAGTGGGGCACCTCCTGCCACTGTGCACACCCCAAGAGGGCATGGGGTGGAGGCATGTGCCCATGGATCTGTGGGGTGTGGGCAGGGTGGGCTGCAATTGTGGGCTGGGTCCAGGGCTGTGCTGTGCTCAGTAGGCAGTGGTGGCAGTGGGAAGGGGCTATGGGGGAGCTGCAGCCCCCCAAAATTTGCTGTAGCCCCCATGCTCCCCTCCCAGTGCCACCACCTGCCCCAAGTGCAGCCCATCCCATCCCAACCCACCCGCCCCCAATATGCCAGGAAGAGCCTGGGGCAGTCCCAACCCCAGCCTGCAGCTGCAGCCCACCCTGCCCATGCCCCACGCAGATCCGGGGGCACATACCCACCCTGCCATGCTCTCCCATGGTGTGTGTCGTGGGTGGGTGCCGGGCCCCCCCCCCCACCCACCAAAAGAGCTGTGGCTCTATTCTGTGCCATGCCCTGGCTGGGCAGTGATGGCCTCAGCCCTTACTCCAGCCCCAGATCCACTCTTCCCTCACCACGGGAGCCTTGATCTGTCCCCCCAACCCTTTCCCTCCCCTCTCCCCTTCCACCACAACAAACTTACCAGCTGCATGCAGATCTCCAAGCTGCCAGGCTGCGTTCCTTGCTGCCTATATGCTGCGCTGCAGCTGCATGCATGCACTGGCATTTATCAGCCACATCAGGCTGATTTCTGATGCACTCAATTTTCTTTACATTGATGCCAATGTGATATCAAACTGATGTGTCAGTGCATCTCTACTATGGATATATTTTTATCAGAACAGAGCAGATGATATTTTACAAGTGTTCAACTGACAATATTGAAATTGTATGAATGTGCTTCCACAAGGTTTAAACTTGTAACAGAAAATAAGTTCAATGCACATAAGCCAGTTTCAAAATGGCCGAAACTGGTTTAAGATAAAGGTGGTTGAATGTAGTATCAGACTTAACTGATTTAGGTCAAACTGGTTTATGGAACTTCTGTCCCAGACCCCTTCCTGGTTTAAGTTAAATCACAGTCTTCCAGCATTCCAGAATGCTTAGCAGCCCTGGACTTGGCTGTGCTGTCTGATTGAGCAGAGCAGGGTTGGCCCCACCCCTCTGCTCCTTAACCAGAGTAGTGAGGGCTGGCTGACAAGGAGGTGGAAGTGGGAAACCCAGCTACAGATGCAACCCAGTCTGCCTGGCAGGGGCAGAGCAGCCCCTGCTAGACTTTTTTCCCCACTGGAGTGGAGGGGGCGGGGGGCTAGGCCAGCAGGCACAGGCAGAGGGTAGGGAGCGGGGTTCAAACCTCCTCAATGGCCCACAGAATCGCAACCCAAGGCTGGGGGGGCTGCCACACTTATGCCCCCCACACCCCACTCCCTGCTCCAGCAGGCAGTAGGGGGCATGGCCATGACCTGCTGGGACAGGCAGGGTGAGGTGGGGAATGGGGGCTTAAGCCCCCCTCCCATCAACATGGGACCCCAGCTGAAGTCTGCTGGCATTTTTCCCAGCTGGCTACTTGAGCAGCGGGGCCCATAGCCAGACAGCAGACCCAAACAGGGTCCTTGAGTGAAGGAGGTGGAGGGAGGGGTAATCCCCCTCCCTCCCTTTTCCCACTGGTATGGGATACCAGCTGGGGTCTGCCCAGATTTCCCCCTCTGCTCACCGCTCAAGCAGTGGGAAGTGTGGCCAAGGAGGTGATACTTCCCCTCTATCGGGCGCTAGTCAGACCTCAGTTGGAATACTGTGTTCAATTTTGGGCGCCGCACTTCAAGAGAGATGTGGATAACCTGGAGAGGGTCCAGAGAAGGGCCACTCGTATGGTTAAGGGCTTGCAGGCCAAGCCCTATGAGGAGAGACTGGGGCACCTGGACCTCTTCAGCCTCCGCAAGAAAAGGTTGAGAGGCGACCTTGTGGCTGCCTATAAGTTCATCACGGGGGCACAGAAGGGAATTGGTGAGGTTTTATTCACCAAGGCGCCCCCGGGGGTTACAAGAAATAATGGCCACAAGCTAACAGAGAGCAGATTTAGACTGGACATTAGGAAGAACTTCTTCACAGTTAGAGTGGCCAGGTCTGGAATGGGCTCCCAAGGGAGGTGGTGCTCTCCCCTACCCTGGGGGTCTTCAAGAGGAGTTTAGATAGGCATCTAGCTGGGGTCATCTAGACCCAGCCCTCTTTCCTGCCTGTGCAGGGGGTCGGACTCGATGATCTATTGAAGTCCTTTCTGACCCTAGCATCTATGAATCTATGGCCGAGCTGGTATCTGGCTACACTCCCTACCACTCAAGTGGGGAAAAGCCGGGCATAACCCAGTTCGGGTCTGGTGCCGGTGGGAGGTAGGGACATTTCATCCCCCTCCCGCCCCCCTCCCTCTTTGTCTAAGGCCTTGCACAGCTAGCACCTGGCCATGCCCCCTGCCACTCAGGGACACATCTGGCAAGGGCTGCTTCCCCCTTCCCCCTCCAGGCACACCCTAGCTGGGGTCCCTGTTGGCCAGAGTCAAGGTTTAAACCTCCCCCCAAGCATACTCAGTGGCCTGCTGGGGCCTAGCCACATCCCTCCCCTCCCCTCCCCCCGCCCCTTAGCTCAGCTTCCCTCCAGTCTTCCACCCACTGCAGAAGGGGAGGGAGGGGTAGCTCTAGCACCCCGGGCTTCTAGCCTGAGCCAATGCAGTCATATGGCTGCATTTCCAGAATCAAAAGTGAATATCTATTCTCTTGCAAATTGGTTCAATCTATACAGGTTAGACTAACCTGCAAAGATTGAATCAATTCAGGCTCGGGCTTTCTGAACAACTGTACTTAGCCATGGAGATTGTGTTAAGGAAGCACTCCAACATGTGTAAGTGAAAAGTAGAATGTAAAAATAATGCTTCTAATGGTCTGTAAAATTAGCATCCTTGCTTTTACCCACAAAAAATCACTCATCCTTTAAAAGGACTCTGCATACTTACTGATGCTGAAGACTGAAACAACTGTTTTTTTTCTACACTTGTTATTTGGACAAAAATGCAAACTGCCTTTGTAATACCTAGGGATGTGCCTTTTTTCTTGCCATTAACATCCTAAATCGTCTTGAAAGGCAAGGTAATAGAAGAAGACTAGAAGCTCAAAATTCCTGTCTGACTGTCATATTGTCACATCACCACCCTAGAGGGCAAAACCTAGGTTGGAGCAGCAATGGGTAGACAAGTGACCTGCCAAAGCCAAGAGTAGTCTGAGTTCAAATCTTAAGGCCTTTTGCCTCCATATATTTTTATATCCCCATCCCTGCTATGCAGCCTTAACTTCCACTGTTCTCAAGCCTTCTCAGCTAAGAAAATACCCAGAGAAAAGAATGACAACTGCTCTCAGCAGGAACAAAATTTAACTCTTTAAAGCAGGTTCTTTT
>NW_005842371.1:168344-181925 GCF_000455745.1 Alligator sinensis | reverse complement strand
TCTTTCCCTGACTTTTTTTTGAGCAGGTTCCATAGTTCCTTTATCTTAAGAGCTGGACTTGACTACGCTGACCAGGATAGAGAGAAAGAGATGATCATTTGTATTATTATGTATTTAGTTTCAGGTGTCACTCTGAAAAGAACAGTATGAAAAGAACAAAATCATACAGTATGCCCAGAGATTTTTACATCCAGCAGTTGCAATTACATTTTGGCTTACATATTCATTGGGAAGGACACATTTATATAAATGCTTCAGTTACACTTCAGTATGGTCATATAGGAACCATTTTAGACTTTTTTTTTCTTTTGTAGCTACATTTTCTAGCTTCAGTCCTACAGTCATGTGCATCCAGATAAATTCATGGACCTGTGTTCAAGTGAGTAATGCCATATACTGATACCAGGGTCCATCCAAATAGATTCAACTGTGGGACCTAGGGGCCAACTTCTCCAACTGGCCTATGTCACTATATCTGTGGTTAGGTACAGACATTCAAAAAGCCCAAAGGAGAATCGATCTAAGCTATGTAGTTTTCTGTAAGCAGCATAGTCTAGGTTATTACCAAACAGAGAACACATTCACTCTTTGGGCAGGGTGTGGGGGGGAAATCTTAGCTCAGGGTTCTCCAATTTTTAAACCAGTCTATGTGTACTGAACATCTGTTTTGTTACAGGTATAGACTGGTTTCAAATCAATTATACTGGTAAAAGTGTAATGTCTGTACCTAGCCTATGAGCCTGCTTTACTGCTTCTTCTTTAAGAGAAACACATGAACTGTAGGTGAGTGTTCCCTCCCTTTTATATTCTGTCACCTCCTATAGCATGTTTCCTGTGCTTTTTGTTTGGAGGCACCTTCTGTTGTTCAGCTCTTCCCATGGTCCCTTTTGCATTTTTTTTTTTTAATTCAACAGTCTGTTCCTTTCACATAAACAGTTTCTCAAGAGTAGTTCATCACAATACTGACGCTTTTGGCCTTTCCCTTATGACTTGTATTTTCCAGGCTTTATCAAATTAGTCATCCATGTCCATGCATTCATTTCTTAAAATCTTTGAAATCCCTAGATCAGGACTGCCCAATTTATAAGTGACTGGGGGCCACACATCATGCAGGCCTTGGGCCTGGCAGTAACAAATGTTTAGTAGACTGAAAAATGTACCTGTGAATGGTCTTAAAATATATTTGCAAATCTAATTAAGTCAGAGATTACTACTGGGTGAAGATAACAGCATTCACCTCTGTAACATCAAATTTTAGGAAGTACTTCAGTGAAGGGCAGAGCTAGACCCTGCTCTCTACTCTTCCTTAAGGGCAGCGTCCATCTCTGCAAGAGTATAGAGAGCTGTTTCTGTGCTCTGCTGAATGCAGGGACTGTAATTTTTGTTTGGCTTTTATGCAAGCCACACAAGGAGGCAAACTGGAAGGAATGTTGTGTCTTCACTTCCTGTACTTCATTAAGCTTTTGAAGAAACCTCACTGACCCAGCTAAGTGCCAAATAACTGTTTTTGGTAATTGTGTACAAACATGCCAGCCTTGGCTGCAGGTACAGACCACTAGTCTGCTGGATTCTAGTGATTTCTGTAACAGGAGGCTGTTACAGTAGGTTTCTGCAGCAGAAGACTGAGATCTACACTAGAGGACTATGAAACTATTTAAAGGGATATGCCATTCCTATAGTCTAAAGGAGGATTGGAGGAGTCCATACAGACATATACAAACGTAGGGATCAACACAACACCTGGCTATTTTTAAGTTTTTCTTCTCTTCTTTAAGGATTTTGCTGTAAATGCTTCCTGGTTTGATTTCAATTTTCACTTTGGTGCTCCTGATATAAGTCCTCAAGGTTTTTTCTGCTTTCATGAACAAGGGCAGATGGCCTGTTAGCAGAACTGAAGAGAAGATGAGAAGCTAAATTCATTTATCAGTTCTCCATGTGTAGTCCCATTGAAATCAACCTGGTTGCACTTTCACAAATGCTGATAGTATTTAATCCCGTGAGCTATCTTGTTTCCTAGTGACATATGACAAAAATAAGGAAAGAAGGATCTCCTTCCTTGCTGCCATTTAAACACTAGCAGCAAAATCAGCCTGATAATGCAGCATGTTCTATGCATCCGCAGCAAGAATAGCAATTTATGAATGGAAATGTCTCTGGCACAGGGAGAAACAGCTGGTTGGTGAAGCAGGCGTCAGTCTGCCACTAATCAATAACTTGAAGCGTAGTGCTATACATTTCTAATAGAATCTGTGGGAATGAGAAATGTGTATTGGCTCATAATTCAGACAGATATGATCCAGACATATAAAGTAGAAAAGAAAAATCAATATTAGGAAGAAAAATCAATATTAGGAAATCTTATCTCTGGTTACCATCTGCAAGCTCCAAAGATTGAGCTTTCTGTAACTCGAACCATTAATCTTGATGATGTGCAGGGGTTGGGAATGCTGATATCAGAAACCTCTTAACAATTTCATCAGGTCCTGCTTGTCCTGTCACTCAAATTCAAGAGGCAAGTAAAAAGGTATATAGTCTATCAATATATGGGGCCTTTAAAATAATTCACCTTGTTCAGGAAAGTTATTCTGCTTGGTCAGCAGCAAACTAAAAGCCAAATCACTATGGTAACCCAAAAGCAAAAGGAACTGATCAAGAACATCTTTTTGAAATGCACTATAATGCTCCCACATCTCCAAGTAAAAAGCAAACATCTATCTCTTTCCCAAACATATAGTGAACACATAGCAAAAATATGTGCTAACCTCTTTATAATTAAACAAAGAAAAAAAATCCATAATATCAGTTGTTCATAGGAAGAGTTTCTAAAGCCATTAAGGGAAGAGATTAATGAATCCAGCACAACCAAGTGTAATTCTAGGCTTAATAAAACAGAGGTAAAGTGTAACCAAATCAAACTCCCTTCAGAGAGAAAATGGTTCCATAATTTGAAAGAATCACAGAAGAAAAAAGAGACTTAGGCTGAATACACACGTTTAAATAATCTAGAATTCTCCCATATCTGTTTTCCTGGGTGTCACAACCCAAGGGTGTGATTTTTTTTTTTTGTGTGCGCTTCGGCACTGCTGAATAATTTTCCCGCCGTTTGTAGCTTTCTTTGCAGGGTGCATTTCTTCGTTGCAGCATAGAAATGCATGTTGCAAGGAGTTCCCACCATTTGTATTTAAATTCGTGCCCCACTATTGGTCAGTTCTAAATTATTCCTATGTGGCGGCTAGCAATTGGCTTGCTAGCCGTATAAGAGGCTTGAGTGGTTTCCGCCCAAGTCGGAGAACTTTGAGCACGCTGCAGAGTGCCTCTAAGGAGATTTGACTCGCGACTAAGCTGATCGATAGACTGATCACCTATCAATTCTTCTCCCCGTCGCCGAACGATCCCTCGACATACCCTTCCCTGTGCGCAAAAGTTCCACGGAGCCTCGACAACTTCGTGTGAGTGAATTGTGAGTGAATCCAGAGTTCTGTCCGAGTCCTAAAACTAGGATTTAAGCGAAGTATTCCTGGATACGTTCCAGCCTGCACCGCGACCATCTACGGTGTAAGTAAACAATCTTAAACAACCATTAAGCGTCCATGCCTAATTCTAGCGTGCCGCCTGCCTTCCCCGACCTGGCGTGTCCGGGCTGCTGGCCATAGCCCGTGGCGCAAAAAAAGAGCCTCGGATCATTCCCGGCCCGCACGCTGGGGACACCTGAGCAGACATTCACATGCTAAATCATTGAAGATGTATCCATAGTCTAGTATTAATCCTGGTGTAATGTTTCATTGCATAATGCTTTTATACCATGAAAAAAAAAATGATGTCTTTTTCATTAGATATTCTAAGCCTTTAGCTGGCAAAGGAACACAGTTTTGCAAAGTATTTGAGTGTCTGTCACAAACCCACTATATTTTGATATGTTCATGGAATGTCATGCATGACTTCTTGAGTTTTTAAACAGAGATGACATGTGTAGTCTCTATGAATAGGTAGCATCAAGCTGCATTTAGCCTTATTGTTATTATGTCTGAATAAATTGCAGTATTTGATTATAAACATAATTTTGATATATTTTAGCCAAAACTATTTAGTGGGCCATAATTAAGCATTCCTCCATTATTCATATTTAGAAGAAGTAATTGCTGAGAATTAGCATCTGACATGGGTTTGCTTACTCATCAACTAGAATGACATTTCTCCCTATGAGAAAATTTAGTGAGATACAGTATTCTTTGGATATGTCTGAAAGGATGCAAATATTCTCCTAGTCATAATTAGATCAGGAAAGACTTACGGTCTGGCAAACACACACACTTATGGAGAGGGCGAGTCAAGAAGTTATATATATAGCATAGGCTCATCAAGAGGTCAATGGATAATGTATGTAAATGACCAGGTAAGAAACGATGTTTAAGCTTTACCATGAGAGCAGAGGGAAAGCTTTAAGCCCTAACACACAAGTTGAGTATTCTGGCTGACAGGAAAAGCAGCAGGAGGCCCTGCAAAAAGGTCAGAAGCAGAAGATCCTTTCTAACCTATTGACCTGGGTAGAAGCTGCAATCTTGGGTCTAAGATGCAGGGAAAGGGCCTTACCTGTGGGACCTTACACTGTGAGCTGCACAAATGTTGGTCGGTGTTAGTGCTAGCTCTAGTTTGGAGCAGTCACATGTTCTGACCAGCAGGGGCCTGACGAACTGAAAGGTACAAACTCCCCCTCAACTCTCCTTGTCTCCTGGGGCTCCCCCGGTTTTTCCCCTCCCTCCACAAACCCCTCCCTGCTTACTTGTGGCTGTCTGTTCTGTCTGTTCCAGGGAAAGATTAACATGCCTGCCCGGCCCCTGCCCCTGCCTGCTGGGCTGTCACTCTTCTCTAGGCTGAGCCCAGCACAGAGCAGCAACTGTGGTAGTGGTGATGGTGGCCAGGCAAGAAGATTAATCCTTCCCTGCCTGCTCCCTTAGGACAGACAAAGCAGAAAGCCACAAGTAAGTGGGGGAGGAGGGTAGTGAGTGTGGACCTAAGGTGCTGTAGATGTCAGGAGAGGGGAGGGGGCAGCAGTGGGAACAATCCAGGCCAGTAATGGGGCAGATTGGGGGAGGGGAATAGGGTGTTCACATGAAGGTGTAGCCTAGATTGGCTACACCTTGGTGTAACATGAGCTGGGTAATAGGACTGTGTGAAATTTCAATGGGTGTTTCATTTCGAAGCTGTTTCAACGTGTTTCAATCTTAAAACAGAGAAATCGAAATGAAACAAAATGCTTTGAAACAGCTTTGGAACAAAATGAGGGCACTTGAAACATTGCAAAACATTTCAAGTTTTGAAGCTGGGTTTGCTGCAGATAACATAAACTAAGGAGAGGGAGGGGGAAGGACTGCTCTGATATTGACATCTAGCTCCCTGTTTGATTCCGCAGCTCCCAGATTGCTTCCCCCAGCTCTCTGATCATTTCCCCAGTTGGGGGAAATGATCAGACAGCTGGGGAATTGAACTGGGAAGTGGGGGGGAACATTCAGGTCCCTGAACAATCCCACAGTTCCCAGTTGGATTCCCCAGCTCCCGAATATTTCACCCAGCTCTCTGATTGCTTCCCCCAGCTCTTCCTGGGGGGCACAGGCCCCTAGATGATGTGGGATGACAGCAGGCTGCTGCTGCTGTCAGGGGCCAGTGTCAGCACTGGTTTCTTTTTGGTGCTTGGTGTGGGCTGCACCAGGCAGACTTGGGTGCTGGCTGTGGCCCCAGCCAGCAGCAGCAGCATGCTGTCATCTCACACACCTATCCAGAGGCCTGTGCCTCCCAGGAAAAGTCTAGCACAGACCTGAAGCCCTCCTGGGGGGCGTGGGCCCCCAGATCTGTGTGCGGGATAACAGCATGGTGCTACTGTTGGCAAGTGATATGAGTTTTGCTTTGAACAGTTCGAGATGCAGTTTCTCAGAAACTCCTGCACCTATCTTGTTGAAACTTGGCATGCTTCATGCCCTCAGATGCGGCTACCATTCCCAAAATTCTCATCTGAATCAGACACAAAATGTCAAAGTTATAGGTATTTTCATGATTCCCCATTATAGCATATGGGCAAAACACGTCGAAACAGCATCAAAACAGCAAAGCAGTTTCAACAAAACAAAATGGAACAGTGCTTTGAAATAGTGAAGTGAAACACTGTCCCTTTGAAATGGTGAAATGGAAGTCAAAACAAAATGGTGCTGTTTCGCACAGCCTGGTTGGGTAACACAGATCAGAGATAATCCTGACCTAGAGTGGCATAACTTTGAGCCACATAATGAGGTCCTAAAACTAGTTTCAGGTGGTAATTTGCAGACAATCCAGGTAGTAAAAGCTCCAGGAGCCACCCAAAATTACCATGTAACAAGGCCCTAAAATCAGATTATTGTTCTGATGTTTTATTTTGCTTGTTCATTCTTATATCTGGGTCTGTACCTCAAAATATGGTTACTGATTTCTTATGTTTGTTCTTGTTATCATAATAAATCTGTTTATTATCTTTTATAATATACTTATTGTTTGTGGCAACTGTTGTCTCAGAACATTTGACCATACAGGCAGGCCTCTTCTAAGGAAGGGGGTGATTTATCTTTTCTGAGTCCAGGACCAGACAAAGGTCTGATTTTTCTAGCTGGCAAAATCCCTTCTGCTAAGAGCTGGCAAGACCTGGGTGAGACAGGTAAAACTGAGGTACCATCAGTCAGGGAAATGACCTTTTGGATCATCTTTTTCTGTTCTCAGTGGTCAAGCAGCAGATGGAGGTATTTTTTTCCCTCTATCAATGTCTTTAATCACACATGCAAAAATGCACTAAAAATTGCTTCTAGGTATTCATTAATAATAAACACTATATCATGAAAAGCAATACAACTTAAAACCAAAAACTTGTCACTTAAAAAATAGTGTTTGAAGGACCAATTAAGGGTTAAAACTACAAAACTGGCTTATAATTGCTCCCAAATCCCAGTCACAAATCTGCTAGTTTCCAAAATCAATTCTTAATGTGTAGAGAGACCTGAAATTTAGAAGGTTAAAAGGGAAAAATATACTATAGCATATTTTATGCTATAGCATTTATTTATGCTTAATTTTGGGTACATTAGTAGAAAGCAACCATACAAATGAATGGTGCTACCTTTACTAAACCAGAGATCTTTCATGGAGCATAATGCAGGAGCTATTGTGTAACAGCAGCATTTTGGTCCCTATTCTGACTGTAGCCTGCCAACAACTCACATTTCTTTATGTAGAGTTCGTTTAGCTAAACAACTTCAGTTGATACTTTATGCTGTGAAAAATGCAATTTCAGTTGACAGTTTGCAAATTCAGCTTGAATTTGGTAAATAATTGGAACCAAAAGCCCTAAAAAATTTGTCAGTGTTTTTCACTCATGACAAATGTGAGTCCACCCCCCCACCTTCCCCTCCCCCCCTTCCTCATCCTCTTTTTGGGGCAAACTTAACAACATCAAATTTTAAAATTAAACAGAAGTAAAATGACCTCAAAATGAAATGTTTCATCCAACCTCAAAAGACTTTTCTCTCTTTCTTTGCTCCTGCCCCTTTATTCAGTTCAGCAAATAAAATAAACATTCAACCCCAAATGTGTGCTGTACTTTCCCCACCTGTCTACTTCAGTCACCAAAGGTTGTACATCAGTCACTTGCACCTTGATTCCTGAGCACCTGTGAGTTTATTACAAAGTTTCTGCTTTAAAAAAAATTCTTAATGACAATACAGTCACTTTCTTGTTCCACCTATTGCAGTAAATCCCAATGAGTAGATAAGATGGGTAACAATAGATGAAATAAAAAATAATGATAATTTAATAAGTCTCCATAAACTGATTGGGTTTCTCTGGCCCTTCTGATTCAGGCATGCTATTACTGCCCTTTTGTTTTGGCTTTTGTCCTCCATATTCTATGATGGTCTGGCTTGATTGAAATAAGCATCTTACATAACAGCCTGGCTATGCACTCAGATGTTTTGGGGTGTATGTGTGTGTTTCTGTTTCTAAATTAGATTTTCCAAGGGTGAATTATGCATCTACAATCAACATTTGCCAATCTTCATCTATAAAAGCTGTCATGATTTTGTAAGATCAAAGGAAAGCTGATGTACTCCAGTATCCCCCATTCCAATCACCAAAGACTTGTACCAGGGGAAGCAAAAAGAGACAAGATGCTATAATTCTATTGAATAGAGAGCTAAAATAGAAGACTGTATGGACAATATACTGTTAAGATTATAAAAAAACAAACTTTTACAGTAAATGATACCTACTTCAGACTGAAGTCATAATGGGGGTAAAAAATGTTCTATCTGGTATCTTGTGCTCTTGTACTGTTTACTGTAACAGTAAACAGATTGTTTTATATATTGTAATCATTAATAGTGCCTAGCTCCTCTTCATTTTAGTTCATGTAGTTGTTCTAAATATGTACTTTCTTATTTGTATGTTCAAGGATAGGATAGACGATCTTAGTGAAGGACAGGACAAGGTCATGTTTGGATCTGAAATACTCTGTAACAAGGATTTCTTTTTATTACAAGGAAAAAATTCCTAATGCACAAGAGAGGACTACTGCCACTATTCAAAGAGCCTTGTACACAGAGAAGCAAGCAAGTTTTTAGATATGGGTAAGGCTTTCAAAAATATTTGGCAATGGCCACTTTTCCACCAGAAATCAGACTAATTAGGTCAATGTTGAGTGCTTCTGAAAATGGCAATTAGTTCTTAAACTCCCCTTCTGTAATCCAGCCTCTAACATGTCCTTCCACAAAATTTCTAATATACTACAGAGCTGTATTTACCAAAATGCAAAGTCTAATGTCAAGATTCTCAGCACCTCCCCTTTAACACATATGACCAGGCTTCTGATCATGTATGCAGTATAGAAAGCTCCAAACTGTTATGGCCTCTTTTGCTGGCCAATCTACTGTATCAAAATACACATAATTAATGTACAGCAAACAGTAAAACTTTTTTTTCCCCAATTAAATACTTTACCAACTTTCTTTGTGGCATAAATACAGTGTTGTGTAAAACTCAAATACCTTGCTCTGGAAAAAAAACCCCTAAACTCAACACTTTCCTTAAAAATATAAGCTTGGATTACTATTACAGTAATAGTCCATAGGGTGATTGCTTAGTTCCAGGAATCATTTACTTGGCTTGATTAGTTTAAAATGGCTTGTTAAGTTCCTTTGGCTAGGCTATGTCACTTCATTACATACTGATCACCATACACTCACATTCACTCAAGGGACCACCCAATATAGCAGATTTTATCACTTTACAGTTACAACTTCAATGCAGTTTTTAAACAATGGTCCAGGGTGTAATGTCATTCTTCAGGGAGTACATTCCTTAAGGGTTTAAAAGTATAAAATATAAAATACAAAATGCCATGGTAAAGATTAGACAGATGAAATATAAAAATGCAACGTGAGATAGTGAGGATCAAAGGCTACTGGGGGCAGTAAGTGAGTTAGGTTAGCACAGAATATATTTATAGTGGATATTTTAGTTCTTTTGTTCTCTTCAGTGACACTAAGCTTAACTGATATGTAAACATAATTTGTAGGTTTCTCCTACAGAAAGCCACTTCAGCTTTCTGGCTTGCTCTGAGGCTTGCCACACCCATGCAATGTGTGTGCTAAGTCTCTGCCAATACTTAAAATAAAAAAAAGGGGGGGGGGGGGGGAGGGGAGGTGCAGGCAAGAAGGGGCTCCTGTTATATTAATGTCCAGAAGATAAATGTACAAAGGGGGCTTTCTGCTACAGGCAAGCTATGCAATTTACATGAACAAACCTTTATTTTCTTTGAAGCCCAGAGACATGGGCCCCCTCTACATGTTGCAGGTATCATTACCTTAGGACCAGCTACATGTGCAAAGTGCCCATCACACCACAAAAAGCTCCAACCAGCTATAAAGTTAGACCTCGAAAATGAGTACTAGCTTTATAGCTGGCTGCTTTCCAGCTTTAATTTGCACATGTAGCAGAGTCTCCCCTGCAGCTGGGAGTCTTGTCAGCTGCTAGGGCTGCCAGGGACATAGGTCCACTATGCCTAGCTAGGTCTGGAAGCCCCACAATTGGGGGGACTGTCAGCCCAAGCAGCTGCCAACTTTGGGTCCTGGCAGCATCCTGCAGCTGCTGGGATCCAGAGTCCTGCAATTGCAGACATTGGGTCCTGGCAGGGTTCCTCCTAGTGCTAGAATCCATCTGGGTTTTGGAAGCCGCAGGGCATGGCTGTGATCTCCCAGCCTTGGGGGTGTGTGAAACCCCCAAAGTTGGGAGACTATGGCAACTGAGATCTCCCAGTCCCAGGGGTCTCATGTACCACAAGAGGCCACAGCAGCTGCTATCTCCTGGTTCCAGGGACTTCATGCACAACAGAGCTGGGAGATCACAGTAGATGTGTTTCACAGCTGTGGAGATGCATGGGATGTCCCTGTGGTTAGGAGCCCCTCAGTAGAGGGGGCTTCCAGACCTGGGAGCTTGCTTCTTGCTGGTGCAGGGGGATCCCAGGATTGGGCTCCCACTGCACTGGCAATAAGGTGGAATGGGCTCTAATGTATGATCCCACAATCATGCTTCCTGCCACGCATGTGTGGATCTTGCATTAGATCCCATCACACTTTTACCTGCACATTTAGAGAAGAACACCAGCACACAAATGTGAAGGTTGCTTTTGAAAATCTTAATTTAATCAATCTGACACCTGTGAAAATGAGAATTTTCCATTCTGAAACTGAATAAAGCTGAATAAAGCATTTTTAGGGTGTTGGATTTAAGCTACACTGCATTTATTCACTTTACTGAGAAACAAAAGCTGAAAGGAGGAAGTGTATAAAATCAAATTATGCCGAGGGCAGTGAAAAACTATTGTTCTTTATTGAAATAAACTAGTTCAATATTTAATGTTCTACCAGAATGTTCAGACCTTGCAGACTTGACATTGCCTACAAGCTAGATTTGAAATTACTAAGTGGTACAGAGAACTTGTCTGAGCAAGAGGGGGCCTAATTTCCAATTGCATTAGATTGAAATCAATGGATTTCATGCCATGTTAAAATAAAAACATGCTTGGGGAATGTGGAAAGCTGATGTGTGAGTTACTTTTAAGAAGGTTTAACCTGGCAAAATTGAAAACTTTAATGTAATTTTTCTAAGCAATTGGAGGAGGAGAAGGTAAATCATGCCTGACCAATCTGATTGCCGTCTTTGATGAGATGACTGGCTCTGTGGGTGTGGAGAGAGCACTGGTCATGATATTCCTTGACTTTAGCAAGGCTTTTGAAATGGTCTCCCACATCATTCTTGCAAGCAAGCTAAGAAAGTATGGTTTGGATGAACGAACTGTACGATGGATAGAAAACTGGCAGGATTGTTGGGTCAAAGGGTGGTAACCAATGGCTCAATGTCTAGTTGGCAGCCGGTGTCAAGTTGAGTACCACAGGGGTTGGTCCTGAGAGATGGGATGGAGTATACCATCAGCAAGTTTTCATATGACAGCAAGTTGCAGGGAGAACTAGATATGCTGGAGAGGAGGGCGAGGATTCATAGAGACCTAGAGAAATCTAATAGGATTCGAGAAGGACAAGTGCAAAGTCCTACACTCAAGATGGAACAATCCTATGCACCAGTACAGGCTGGGGAAGGATGAAGGGGATGCCTCCAGTGGAAGGACAAAGGGGATGCCTCCAGCGAGGACAATGCCACTCCATGCAAGACACAGACAGCACAGAGAGGGAACATCAGGAGGAAGAAACGCCGAGTCCTCGTCATCAGGGACTCCATCCTAAGGGGACTGGAGGGACCCATCTACCGACCCGAGCCCATGGCATGAGAAGTCTGCTTCATGCCAGGGGCTCAGATTCAGGACATCACGGAGAGGATCCTGGCCTGCATTCGACCCTCAGACCAGTACCCCATGGTTCTCATCCAAGTGGGAACAAATGACACGGCCAGAGGCAACCCAGACCGCATCATGAAGGACTTCGAGGCCCTAGGGGTCAAGCTCAAATAGATGGGGGGACAGGAGGTATTCTCCTCTATTCTTCCAGTGAGTGGGCGTGGACGGCAACATGAGGCCTGCATTGGCGAGGTCAACTGGCGGTTACAGTGCTGGTGGCACCAGGCAGGCCTCGGGTTACAAATGACACGGCCAGAGGCAACCCAGACCGCATCATGAAGGACTTCGAGGCCCTAGGGGTCAAGCTCAAATAGATGGGGGGACAGGAGGTATTCTCCTCTATTCTTCCAGTGAGTGGGCGTGGACGGCAACATGAGGCCTGCATTGGCGAGGTCAACTGGCGGTTACAGTGCTGGTGGCACCAGGCAGGCCTCGGGTTCCATACTTTCGTGCAGGGGACTTGCTTGGGTGGGATGGGCTACACTTCTCTCCTAAAGGCAAGCGTGTCTTCTCTTTCAGGTTGGCTGATCTCGTGTGGCATGCTTTAAACTAGCTTCACCGGGGGATGGGGCCACAGGAGGACTTGAGGACACCTCCTAACCAAGACAGGTGACATGCACAAAGAGTATTCAGGTAAGTGACAGGGGTCTGGATAGTCCTGGGAATCAGGGAGTGGCACACACACCAATTCAAGGCCTTAAATGCCTCTACACCAATGCTCATAGTATGGGGAATAAGCAGGAGGAACTCGCCCTCCGGATAGCTAGTTCAAACCCGGACATAGTAGGGCTCACAGAAATCTGGTAGGATTCATCCCATGACTGATCGCTTAACATTAGGGGCTATAGACTATACAGATGGGATAGAATGGGGAGGAAAGGCGGGGGTGTGGCCCTCTACATCAAAAAGCAATGCACATCTTCAGCCAGCAGAATGTGGTCTGAGGAGGGGCAGGCTGAAGTGCTCTGGGTCAGGATACAGGGGGGGTCATGGGGAAAGGGACTTAATAGTGGGGGTCTACTACAGACCTCCCAACCAAGGGGAAGAGCTAGACCGCTAATTCTCGGGTCAGATTGTGAAGGCACTTAAGGCAAGGGATGTAATTGTCATGGGTGATCTATATTACCTGGACATCTGCTGGGAGGAGCAGTCAGCCAGGTCTGACCACTCATGAAGGTTCCTTGCCAAAATACAGGACCTCCACTTAACCCAGGAGGTACACAGTCCCACCAGGGGGAATGCCCTGCTGGACCTGGTCCTGGTCACAGGTGACGGCCTGGTGAGGGGACTCCAGGTCCTCAACCACCTGGGTGATAGCAATCATTGATTGCTGGAATTCACCATCCAGCACAGGGTGTTAAGGGCCTGCAGCAAGGCAGTAGCCCGTGACTTCTGGAGCGCTACTTCAATGAGTTGAGGAGATTAGTGGGAGAGGCACTAGGGTCCTGGAGAGTAGGGGAACTGGGTGCCCAAGATGAGTGGTCATTCCTTAAGGGGACGATACTCAGAGCCCAAGGGGTGACAATCCCAACGAGAAGCAAAGGGGACAAGAGTGCCCAAAAGCCCCCCTGGCTCACCAAGGGCATTCAGGAATGCCTGATGGCCAAAAAGGAGGCGTACATCCAGTGGAAGGGAGGGGCTATCACCAAAGAGGAGTATAC
>NW_005842371.1:164435-167362 GCF_000455745.1 Alligator sinensis | reverse complement strand
CTATAGGCTGGGGAACTCCCTTCTCAAAAGCACAGTGGCAGAAAGAGATCTTGGAGTCATTATTGACTCCAAGATGAACATGGGCCAACAATGCAAGCACACAGTCAGTAGGGCTAACCGTACCTTGTCATGCATGCACAAATGCATCACAAGCAGGTCCAGGGAGGTGATCCTCCCCCTCTATGCAACACTGGTCAAGCCACAGCTGGAGTACTGCATCCAGTTCTGGGCGCCGCACTTCAGGAGGGATGTGGACAGCATCAAGAGGGTCCAGAGGAGGGCCACTCGCATGATCCTGGGACAGCAGGGCAGACCCTACCAGGAGAGGCTATGGTACCTTAATCTGTTCAGCCTTTGCAAGAGAAGGCTGAGGGGGGACCTGGTGGCTATCTATAAACTTACTAGGGGAGACCAATGGGAATTGGGAGAGACCTTGCTCCCCCAAGCGCATCCCAGAGTAACAAGGAATAACTGCCCTAAGTTGTTAGAGAGTAGGTTTAGACTAGACATTAGAAGGCACTACTTCACAGTCAGGGTGGCTAGGATCTGGAACCAACTTCCAAGGGAAGTAGTGCTGGCTCCTACCTTGGGGGTCTTTAAGAGGAGGCTTGATGTTTACCTAGCTGGGGTCATTTGAGCCCAGTTTTCTCTCCTGTCCAGGGCAGGGGGTTGGACTAGAAGATCTACAAGGTCCCTTCCGACCTACTTCTATGAATCTATGGGGATGTATGGGCTAAGCAGAAGCTCTGCAGAAAATGACCTAGGGGTTACAGTGAACAATAAGCCAACAGCTTAATCTTGCTGTGAATATGAGCTAACAGCATGGTCTTGGTGTGAGGAAGTCTAACAGCATACTGGGCTGCATTAAAATGGGGACACATCTGTATGTGTCCAGTTTTGGGCTCCCCACTACAGAAAGAATGGCCTCACTTGGGCCATCAGGCTTGCCTACTTCCACTCCGGGTGATCCCCACACAGCCCTCCGGATGCCTCATGCAGCCTACTCTACAGGTGATGGTCCTTTTGCCTAACAGTAAGTTGACTTTAGCCACAATAATGTGAATGGTAATAAAATGGCCTCAAATTTGACTCTGCTGAGATCACCTTTAAATGCAGGACTGGCAGATTGAAACAGCTGATCTTTCAGGTGCTGGGCAACCACAACCATATTTGAAATAACCAAAAGCTGCAGCTGCTGAGCATCCATGAAATTCAACCACCTAAGCTTAATTTAAAAAACACAGAATTTTTACCAACTCTCAACCTTTGCATCTACATCCATTAATTTGCCCTGCTTGCCTATCTATCAATGATAAGGGTAGTGGTAGTTGTGAGGAAGGAGGAGGAGGGGAAGGAATTATGCTTATAAACACAGCTCTTGGACATCTAATGAAGAAATAAAATTATTAGGAATTGATGTGGAGTCTAGCTGAACTTGAAAAACAGAAAAGATAATTGTATATATGTATGTTGTTTCTGGCCTGGTAGCCATAAGAATTTATGAGGGAGGGAAACTTGTAAACCTTCAGCATTCTTTCCTTATTCTATTAAATTGGATATATACTGCCTATGATTTATGAGCAACACCAGTTACAAATTGGATGCTAAATTGAATTTGTTCCTTAAAACAATCTTATGCAGATGCATAAGATGACAAAAAATGCAAAGGGAGGGGAAAAAAATTTAAAAATTAAGAAAATTAAAAATGGCACTGTTTGCTTCCCCAATTACTATTTTTAAAAAAGGGTTTGGACACTGAATGAATAGGGTGGGGGGAAAAAAAGCTCAGGACTCAAACTTTGACAGCCCTACATTTCCCATGAAAGCACATAACTTCAAGACATACAGGCAGGAGTAAAAACAGGTTTATTTAGCATTCCTTTGTTGGGGCAGGAATATAAAGTAAATGTTTAGAATGAATAAAATATACTTTTTCTTTCCAACAGTAACTGCTCACCACAATGAATTGGTTATAAAAATAAATGTAAAAGAAACATTATTTTTAATCATAGAATCATAGAAAAGTAGGGAAGCATGTTTAGGGCTGATGTATACTAGAAGGTAGTGCTTTAATTTTGATTTTCCAAGTAATATGGGTAACCTGCAAACATAAAGACTAGGGACAGACATTCAAAAGAGCCTGAATTGATTCAATCTTTGCAGGTTAGTCTAACCTGCCTATGTTGAACCAATTTGCAACTGTACAGATATTTCCTCTGGACTGAGAAAATGCCAGTACATGCCTGCAGTTGCTCAGGCCAGGAGTTAGAGGGTGCTAGAGCATGCCCTCGCTGCAGGGAAGCTGTACTGAGGGGGGTGGGGGCATGGCTAGCCCGTGCACAGTGGCAAGGAGGCAAGGCAAGGCTCTTGATGAGGGCAGCAGCCCCTTTCATGGTGTTGCAGAGCACTGCTGCCACTGTGGTCCACAACAGCGTTCCCCACCTCACAGCGCAACCCCCCACCAGGCAGGGGGGTCACACTCTGGGACACCGTGACAGGGGTAGCTGTCCCCTTCATGGTTGCTTCCCCTTCACCACTCCAGCAGCTGGGCAGGGTAAGGGCCAGAGGCTGGACAGCAGGGCCCCTTAGGCAGGGGGGCAGGGAGGGGGTAATTCACCCTCCTTCCAGTGTCCAGTGGAGGGGGCAGCAGGGGGCTTATTCTGATGCTTGCCTCAAGCGGGAGCGAGCGGCAGCAGTGGCAGTCGGGCCACTGGTTTCAGTCCCCTGGGGGCAAGGGGGGGTAGAGGAGGGAATAACCCTCCTCCCAGCCCTCTCTGCCTCAGGGGCCATGCTGGCCAGCATCTGGCCACACCCGACCACACCACTGCAACAGTAAGGGAGGAGCACATGACATACCTGGCCTGTTTGACAGGTGGAGGACTGGGAATAGGAAGTTTAAGAATGAAATTCTGTGCACTGTCTCTTCT
>NW_005842371.1:155395-164404 GCF_000455745.1 Alligator sinensis | reverse complement strand
CCCCCCCGCCAAATAATTTTGCATACTTCCAATCCTCGGTACTTCCAGGGTCTAGGAAGGCATCTATAGGGATTTGTAATTATTAAGTGGCTTCCTTTCATTTTTGTTCTGCTTCCATCCACCAGATGAAGACCAGGGAATTAAAACTCCATAGATCTCATACTCCTTCCTGTAAAGCAATTTTATCTGTGGCCCAACATAAAACCAGCTCAGTTTGAGAATATCCCTTGAGGCTTAGATGATACAGATGCAAAAAGTGACCAAGTTCCATTGACTTCTTTTGATTTCTTTTTGTATCAGCTCCCGTAGGAAGTATCACATGCAAGGGTAACAGCTCTGATACAACCCTCAGAGAGAGGAACTTGAAAATACAAAATACGGACAATTACCTAATTCAAGTCAATGGAAGAGGTTATATTATATACTCTCTGCTACTTCATCATATGCTTCTCTTAAAGCATAAGTAATTCAACTGATGATGGAAAAGATAATAAAATTAAGAAAGCCTATATGCTTTGCTAGATCAGGATCTGCAGCTGGTGTCATTTTGCCTATGATTTAATGCAAACTTATTTAGTTGAGTCTTTTTTTCCCCCTAAAAAGTATCATGTAGTGCCAAAGCCACCGTCTTGCCTTTCAAAGAATTACTGTTTGGTAGCTTTAAAATAGCCAAGTACTCTCCCTAAACCTTTCCCTATTCATGTTGTTGCAAATTAAACTTGGAAAGAAGAAACCATAACAAAGAAGGCAGAAAGAAAAATGTGTAGACTCCACCATGGTTAGGGGCCTCAATGTTTGTAAGGGACTTAATGCTGCTGCAGCTGTGTTTGGATTCAAGTACAGTCCTCATTCCTCTAGTTCTGAAGCAAAGCGTGCCTTCCAGATTGACTTTTTGACCCTTTCATTTTTTTTCCTCTTGCCCTAATAAAACATGAGACGTCCTTGAGTTTCTCACTAGGTGTGCGGGGATTATATTTTATTGGTTTGGATTTTGAATTCCTGGCTTTTTCTTCTCTTAACTGTTATCACTAGTCTGTTTTTTTTTTTCTTGCCTGCTGTGATTGACAGATAAAATATATGTATTTCTGGAGCAAATATTTCTTATTTCATTATTCACTCAACTAGTGGTGAAAAAAAATGAATGACTGCTAATTGAAGAGCAATAGAAAATAATAACTGCAAACAGTATTTACTACCTGGAATACAAATTCAAGTGTTTGATTTATAGAACCTGAATTTTAGAGTTGAAGAAGTGATATTTTTATAATGGATATGATTAACATTTAGCTCTTTTGAAAAGTGAATATCCTATAATGCTGGGGTATTTTCTCTAGGCTCTTTGTCAGGCAAATTTTTAAAGCTGTTGTTTGAAGTTTCCCACAGATATCAGTATAAGCTCTTTTCAGAATCAAATACCAGCACAAGCCTGAACAAGCACCCTTTTTTTTTCAATCCGTTCATTGGCATTTTGAAATAGTATGTTGTTTTCATAATTCTTCTTTAATAATATACACATTGGCTTATCCTACAGGAATCCATTTGCTCTGAATGCCCACTCAACATTGGGTGCTACATAAATGCTTGACCAATCTGAATGTACCAATTATAATTTAGGGAGGATTAGCAATACTTCATCCTGCTGCCAAAAGTTCAAACAAACTGGAATTATTATTTTACCCACTATATTTTCATTTCTACATTTCTTTTGCACTTCTGTGTTAACAGACAAGAACAGAAGTGTAAGCAAAAAAACAGTGAATGTAAAATCACTTCCATGGTATTCCCAACCTGACTGGAAGCCAAAATTCTGTGGACTTAACTCTCCATTGCTTACCAGTTTTTCACTGACATAACTTGAAGGCCACATCCTACATTAGGATTGACACTCTGAGGGTTCAGTGCCTGGCTCCCACACAGACTGACTTTTTATGGACTTGAACAAATCACTTAGGACCAGATGCAACATAAGTCTTAAGTGTTTTAAAGCAAAATCTAGTATTTAAGTCCAAAAGTTATTAGCCTGAAAAGATGAGTTCAGCCAACTCTTAACACTAAACTCCATGGAGCTTTTATAATTATGTCATTGTTTTGTTATATTTTCCATTATATATTATTATAATCATTGTATTGCTTTTTTTATTATTATTGTAATATAAACCCCTAGGCACGTAGACCTTTGTGGGGACCAGATTATGAAGTAAATGTTCAGAATGAATAAAATATTTTCTTTTCTTTCCAACAGTAACTGCTCACCACAATGGATCGGTTATAAAAATAAGAGTAAAAGAACTGTTCTTTTGAATCATAGAAAAGTAGGGAAGTGTATGCAGGGCTGATGTGTACTAGAAGGTAGCGCTTCATTTTGATTTTCCAAGTAACATGGGTTTCCAAGTAACTGCATCTCTGCATATCTCTAGAACAATGCCACCCTTAACGAGGATTGAACTTTCCATTGCCTAATTCATGCTTAAAGCTAACTGAGGTTTGGAGGGGTTAATCTGATAGATGCGCTCTGATCATGCCTAACACTGGCAGGACAGCATTCTCTGAAAGTGCAGTTGAAGATGCTACTTTCATTTAAAAAACAAGCAGAAGGAAAACCATTCGCCATCCCTTTGTACAAGAAGCCAGTAGTTAGAACTTGGCCAGGGAGACTCAAGATCTATTCATTTCTCTGTCTGAGGGGTTTTTAACCTACATCCCACACCTAACGGAAAGTGTGTGTGCGCTCTCCATGTGTACTGTACAGGAGGGCTGGAATGATTGAATGTTAGGGTCTGGATTCACCTCAGGGGACCTTGGTAGGCCACTTAGGTGGCCAATTAACTCCCTTATTGAATCCTGGACCTAGGTCCAATACCTGTCTCTCACGTGAATAGGTAAGCTGGTAGGACAGGAAATGGACGCTCTCTCTTTCCTGAATGGTTTTGTGTTGGTAGTGTAGGGTTTTGCTGTTGTTGGTTTTTTGGGGGTGTTTTTTTAGGACTGCTAAAATGGGAATTGTTGGTAAGAGTGAAAGCTGGTTTGACATGATGAAAGATACTATAACATGATGAGTTGCATAACAATATCCACTTTAAAATATATTCAAGTCCTTGTGGTTGCACAGCAAAGCCTAAAAATGGAAATGATCTCTACCATTGGTCTCAGAGACCAACCGGCAAAGAAAACATACCTTTAAATTCACTATTTGGTTTAAAATCATGCAATTTAATTCCTTACTCATGATTTTTTTTTGACAGCTTGGAATTGACAATACAGACTTATTTATGCAGGCAATTAAATCCTTTATGATTTTCTTAGCTATTTGTTTCCTATAAGTAGTTCTCTTGTAATTTGAGTGGAGAGTTCACTTTTGCCACTTTTAAACACTCTGATTTTTAAATTAAGAACAAAAGTGTTGCGCACGGTGTAGCTGCAAGAAGAAACACTTTTAAAATTATAAATTTTTAAGGACATTTTATGGGCTATGTCAACAGATTATTTAATTTAAAGATTAATAGATACTGCCTAAAGGGATGATGTCTTTTGCAGAATGTTGTATTCATCAGTTGATGTAGTAGGAAAAGGCAGATAGGCAAATATTAGCTACAGGAGACTGTGTGGACTTTTTTTAAAGGAATAAGCTTTCCAAGAATAAAACAGCATTTAAACAAAATAATTGTATTTGTTAACCTCCAGTGAGAAGCAGGAAGTAATGTGAAAAGTAATTAGTGTGATAGCACTGAAAGGAACATAATGCTGTGTTACTTTCCACAGAATATGAACTTCAGCATTTCATAAATTAACTGTCTTTTTTCAAGTGTACTTGAAAAGTTGGAAACTAGTTATGTATGTCAAAACTGCAGAAATATTATGCAGGTCAAACAATTCTCATAAGTTTGTGAATACACTCTAAAAGAGTCTAGGTATGGATATTTTTGGTTCAGTCTTTAAGGAGGTAGGACCCATGTACTGGGATCTGTTTATGTGTCTTGAAGAAACATATTAGCCATCTTGGATGTGTTAATCAGGCAAGCAGAAAGCCAAAAGCAACAATTCTGTGGTTTAAGTAGTATGGATTAGATCTTTAGCTGGTGCAAATCTATATAGCTCCACTGCCATTGCCAGGTCTATGGTGTCCCCAGTTGAGGCTCTGTCCCCATGAGTTTATTGCTAGCCCTGATGAAGTCATGCAGTGAACATGGAGGACTTGAACTTTCTTCCTGATAGTTTTATGCAAGGCTATCCCCTGCAGAAACTGATTGTGTCATGTGCCAGAGAACGTGCATGCCATATAAGAGTTAAACAGGGTGTTCACTCCCCATGGCAATCTACATGTGACTGATTCCAATCTTGCAATTTATTACTTAAATTATTTATTACATATTACATTATTATTTTAGTGGCCCATTCCACCTGCATGTTGTAAATGGCAAGATTCTGACAACTTTCATTTGCCTGTGAAATGCCAAGTAATGGACACTGCCAAAGGCACAGAGCTGGATCAGTGCTTTGACCTGGTATAGCAAGTCTTGTGCCCCTCAGGCAAGCCACATTACTTCATACGTAGAGACCTACCAAAATTGTGATTTCACAATTTTCATGGAAACCATGCTTCCAGGCAGGCTTCACAAAAAAAGTGCAAGCTATGCACTTTTGGCCGTTCTTTGTGGGGTGGGGGGGGGAAGCTTACCAAAAAAAATGCTGAAGATGTACTTCCACCCTCTGGGGCCCAATCTTTTTTTTTTTTTTTTTTTTCCTCCAGAGCCTGCCTCTGACCAAGAGGCAAGCTGCAAGAGACCCCAGTCCTTCCACAGTGGTGGTGCCCCTCAGGGCCACCTGGGTGGGCTGATAGTGTGCCAGGGGCTGCTCCAGCCCAGAGGCAGCACCCTGCCCAATCCAACTGTTCCCCAAGCCCAAGCTGGGGCAGCACTCAGCCAGCTAGTAGCCTACCTGGGCAGCCCGGGGAGGTGTCACCACCATGGAGGGAAGGCCTGGGCCCACAGCTTTGGGGCTGCTTGGCCTGCCAGCAGCTCACTGCCCAGTTGTGGTAGAGGTGAGCAGGCTTCATGGCGGGGGGGGATGGGTCAGGCCCTTTGCTGTCTCAGTGACAGAAGCCCCTAAATTGAAACAGTGGGTCTTTAATTCTCACAATTAAAAATGCACCATTTCAATTTAGGGGACTAAATCCCTGTCATGTGTACAAGCGCCCATTGATTCTGACAACTGGTTTTAACTTTTCTATGTCTTACTTTCCAAATAGGTGAAAACTAGCCTCTGTTGAAGTCTAAAAGTGAGTGTACATCTCCTCAAAATCCTTTTTTACATTTCATTAATTATGGGACTTCATACAAATCTACCCCTTAAAACCTTGAGAATGAAAAACTTGAAAGCAATAAAACCAGAGCAGGCCACAGCTCCGTGCTGAAGAGAGAGAAACAAAAGGTTATTTAAAACTTTTGTTTAGTGAAAAAGATAAAGGTCTGGGCCAAGCTAAAATAAGATGGTTTCTTTAAGTCCCTGGGTTATACTATTTCATCTCTCACATTTCTGCATCAAAGTTACTGAATATAGATATAAAGCATGTCTACATTGTCTACATACTTACACTGCCACCAGGCAGCACCAGTGAAGCTCACAGAGTGGGTGAGCCTTGCTGCACTGTGACATTCCTCACGGACATCTGGAGGCCTTTCAGATATGCCCTAAATAAAGCTATAGCCACTCAATACTAATACTCCAGAGTAACTTAATCCATATTTTACTTGGTGTAAATTTTACTCTTTGGTATGAGATGGGAGGCATAATTAGCGCTCCTAAATTAGGTAGTGCTATTACAGCATCTGGCCACTAGGTGGCAGAAGAGCTGGCTTGCATCTTAATAGGATGAAATGGACTAGAGCGTCAGTCACAAGCCTTTTACAGCAATGGGCTGGATCAAGCCAGCTTGGGTCCGACGTAAAATAGTGCTTCTGAGCACCACTGTAGCCACTGCTCTCACTGTTTCTCCCTGCCATTCATCTCTAGTGTGTGCAAAGCACCCCAGTGATGCCCAGCTCTGTCTTAGACAAAAACTCTGGCTTTACTGGCCACATACAATGGCTACCCAGGCTGCATGTTGCTGATGTCTGGACTAAGGGAATGACTATATGACAGTTGGTTGTTAGCTATCCCCAGGTTAAAGTTACTTGGTGATGTCAGCAGCAGTCCCTCAATACAAGGATGAGTCTTCCAGTAAATAGAGAAGTTAGTGAGTCCATAGATGACTGAGCTGAGACAAAATCCATGTTTCACTGCAGACATGGCAATTAGTTCCAGAAGGAAGGATAAACTTTATCCTAAAGTCACTACAGCTTTTTCACAGGGTAATTCTACTCCAGAAAACACTTATTCCATACTAAGACTGCACATTTTGTGCCCACTGCACTCTTACTACAAGTTAAATTGCTTTTACTCTTTACTAAATGTGGTGTATGTCCATGAGCACATGATTGCAGATTCAATGTGAACACCATTACAAATGTGGTGGCTTACATCATCTAAAGTACTGCTTAGGCCTTTGGAATGGATAAACATATGAAATGTGTAAATTTAGAACAGGCATTGAGGCCCTCTGCATATATTAAAGACTCTTTTATTAATCTTCCATGCTGTTTATTCCCTACTCTGACTAGTTAACACTAGAATTACCAACGAAACGGTAGAGTGTCTAAAGAGAAGGCCATTTCTTTTCTTTCTCATTTATTTTTGTTCACTCAAGAGCATTGGACAGCTGCAAAGAATGTATTATAATCAGTTGATTTACAGTTTCACCACAATCTTCCTTTTAGTTAGCTAACTATGCATCTCAGTTTGAGTTGGGTTTTTTTTAAATTCACCTCACTAAATCTTTAAATGACACATGAGGCTGAGGATTCTAAGGCTTGTCATTCTGCAACATGTGCGCGCACATACACATATGCAAATGCACATACCCATGCAAAATCAGTCAGAGCGTTTATTACTTCAGTACTACAAACTTGAAGGCTTTGCTATTTAATTTTTATCAGGTGAAATAATATGATCAAGGTTCATAAAGCTAAATACCAGAAAGGACCACTAAATAATGTACTCTTCTTTATAAAACAAGTCACTAAGGGCATTTATACACATACTTTTTTTCCCCTGCAACGTGCCAGAGATCTGCGTCTTCGAAGCAGACTTGATTAATTGCCCAGTGCTGTGAAGTTTACATATGAAAAATGCCCTAGAGGACTTGTTACATGGTAATTTTGGGTGGTTCCTGGAGCTCTTAACCCCTGGATTATCCATACATTAACACCTTGAAATGGTTTTAAGGCAGGGGCAGGCAAAATCTGGCCCGTGGGCTGAATCCGACCCACCAGGTACTCTCATCCAGCCCTCAGCAGCTCCATCAATGAATAGCACCCTGCCCAGCCCTTCTGCATGAGGGTGGAAGTGAGGTGCCCACGTATACAACCCCCACCATACCCTATTAGGCCCCACTTCCACCTTCTTGGGCAGAAGGGCTCTGCCCAGCCAGCAGCTTCTGGGCAGGGCTCCTGGTGCAGCCAGAACCTGCTCACTCAGGGCAGCAGGTAGGAAAAAGGCGGGGGGGAGGTGCTGGTGGTGGGAGTGGAGTTGCAGCTGGGCGGCAGCGAAAGTGCAGTGTGGAGCCTGGGCCCAAAGGAGCAGCAGGAGTGCAGAGCTTAGCTAGGCAGGGCATGGGTGTGGGTGGGAGGGGTGTTGGGACCCTTCCACAAACTCCCCACCATGGCATGCAGCCCCAGCTGCCAGTAGTAGGCAGGGAAGTCAGGGTGCTCATGCCTGGCACTAGGAGGGGTGGGGAGCAGAGCCTGCCCTATCGCTGGGGCTCCATGCCTGCAGCTCCAGCACTCACAGCAGGGGAAACCCCACACTGGAGCCTGCTGCCTCCCCCGCTCCCTTCTGCACAGGTCTCCACATTCTGCCAGGAATGGAGGGAGCCCTGCCTCCTGCTTCTCCATAGAGTCCAGTGTGGGGCTTCCCCCACTGTGAGTGTGGAGCTGCAGGTGTGTGGCACAGAGCCCTTGTGATAGAAATGGCCAGCGCTGCACCACACACACGCGCACGCGCACACACACACACACACACACACACTATAAAAGAGTTTATTTTTGCATTATTATGCAATCCCTTCTATAGGCAGTAAACAATCACAAGTCATGAAAAATATTTTTTGTAATAAAATTAATATATATATACAAAATAAATTATGTATTAAAATAAAAATATAGTAGGTGTTTGGCTTCTAGTGTATGATCTGTTTTTTTTCTGGTTCTAAGATGGCAATCCCTCTCTCCCAAAAGGAGTATCCAGGAAGTGCAGAGTCCCACTGGGGTAACGCCTTGCTGGACCTGGTCCTGGCCATGGGGGATGACCTGGTGAGGGGACTGCAGGTCCGTGACCACCTGGACAATAGCGATCATCACCTGCTGGATTTCACTATCCAATGCAGGGCGTCTAGGGCTCACACCAAGGCTAAAGCCCTTGACTTCAGAAGGGCCAACTTCAATGAGCTTAGGAGACTAGTCAGGGAGGCACTAAGAGCCCAGAAAGTAGAGGAGATCAGAGCCCACGAGGGATGGTCGTACCTTAAGGGGGCGATCCTCCAGGCCCAAAGAATAACAGTCCCTGAGAGAAGCAAGGGGGGTAAGAGTGCTCAGAGACCCCCTTGGCTCAGCAAGGGCATTCAGCAATGCCTGAGGACTAAAAGGGAGGCCCCTTTTACAACCTGTGGAAGGGAGGAACTATCACCAAGCAGCAGTACTCCTCCTTGGCCCATGAGTGTAGGAGGGCTATTAGGAAGGCCAAGGGAGTGATGGAACACAGGCTAGCATCCAGGATTAAGGGCAACAGAAAGTCCTTTTTCAAGTACATTGGGAGCAAGAAGAGGGCATCAGGCAATGTAGGGCCCCTGCAAGACACAAACGGTAATCTGGTGGCCGCGCCAGACAAGAAAGCTGATATTTTTAACAGTTTCTTTGC
>NW_005842371.1:146697-152629 GCF_000455745.1 Alligator sinensis | reverse complement strand
CATTATTGACTCCAAGATGAACATGAGCCACCAATGCCAGACCACAGCCAGCAAGGCCAGCCATACCTTGTCATGCATCCAAAGGTGCATCTCAAGCCAGTCCAGAGAGGTGATACTCCCCCTCTATGTGACTTTGGTCAGGCCGCAGTTGGAGTACTGCATCCGGTACTGGGTGCCGCACTTCAAAAAGGATGTGGCCAGCCTGGAGAGGGTTCAGAGGAGGGTCACCCACTTGGTGAGAGGGCAGCAGAACAGGCCCTGTGAGGAGAGACTGAAGGACCTGAACCTGTTCAGCCTCAGCAAAAGGAGGCTGAGGGGGGACCTGGTGGCTGCCTACAAGCTCATCAGGGGGGGATCAACAGCAAATAGGCAGAGCTCTTTTCTCCCTAGCACCACCTGGGGTGACGAGGAACAATGGTAATAAGCTGATGGAGAATAGGTTTAGGTTAGAGATCAGAAGGCAATATTTTACAGTTAGGGTGGCCAAAATCTGGAACCAACTTCCCAGGCAAGTGGTACTCGCCCCTACCTTAGGCATATGGCTAGATGATCTGTTCAGGTCCCTCCTGACCCTAGCTACTATGAAACTATGAGTATTTGGGTGGGGGAAGGAGGCCCAGCAAGGGGAAAGACTTCCAAGGGCAAAGGTCAGGTGTTAGGGGGCAGGACCTTTGGTCCCAATGTGGCAACTAGGGGGCGGGGCAACTGTCAAGGGGCAGGGCTACTTATGCATCCCCTGATAGCTCGCCAAAACTTGTTAAGCGGCCCTCTGCCCATAATAATTGCCCGTCCCTGTTTTAAGGACTCATTATACAGCTCAAAGTTATACCACTCCAGGGCAGAACTATCTCTAATCCGCACTACCCAGCTCCTGTTTCATTAAGGTGTGGCCACTCCTCACAGATGTGCTGCTCAAGTTGAAGGCTTTCAGTATTGCAGGATCTCACAGCCCCATCTGTAGAGCAGGAATAGAAGCTTGTTCTGGCTCACCAGCCCTAAGGCTAGGCACAGACATTACACATAAACCAGTTAATGCTCTCTGGGCTGGGTTTTCTGCTCCAGCAAAGCATGGCTGGCCCCACCCTTCTGCTCCCCAGCCCAAGCAGGGACAGGCAGGGGTAGGGGCCTGGCCAGATACTGGCCCCAGAAGGGAGCAGGGAAGATATTTATTCTTCCCCTCCCTCCCATGTCCCACCAGCACCAACCTGCATTTCTCCACTGGTTGCTCCAGGGGTAGGGGCATGGCCAGACCCAGCAGTAGCCTAGGCTGAACTGGCCATGGAGGGGTTTAATTCCCCCCTCCCTGTCCCACTGGCAGAGACACAAGCCAGGGTCTGCCAGGCACTCCTCCCTCTGCTTCAGCGGTGGGGCTGCGCATGCCCAGACACTGGCCGGCATGGACCCTGAGGCAGAGGGGCAGGGAGGGGGATTATTCCCTTCTCTACCCCCACTGCCTCTGTGGGACTGCAGCTGGGATCTGCACACCCTGGCTACTGCTTGCTCCATGCTTGGGGCAAGTGGTGGAATAAGCCCCTTCCTGCCCCCTCTACCAGATGCCAGAGGTCATGCCAGTTGGCCTGACATGTAAGGGGTCCTGCCAGCTGGCCTGGCTACTGAAGCAGCGAGGTGGCAGGGCACTTGTTGGGGGCAGCAGCCCCTGTCATGGTGTCCAGGGAGCATGAGCCTCTTCCAGGCAGGGGTCTGCACTGCGGGACCAGCATTCCCCTGCTGGGAAGGGGATCATGCTCTGGGAAACCATAACAGGGGCTGCTGCCCCTGTCACAGTTGCATCCCCTTTGCCACTCCAGAGGCCGGGTGGGAGTGGGGCCAGAAGCTGGCCAGCAGGGCCCCTTAGGCAGGGAGCAGAGTTATTCCCCTCTCTGCCTCCGCAGGACTGCAACAGGGTCTAACCTCCCCGACCGCTGTCGTTGCTCACTCTAGGTACATGGCAAGTGGTGGGATAAGCTCCCTCCAGCATACCCTTCCTGTGGCATTTGAAGAGGAACCTACATCCTAAGTCTCTTGCTTGTGGGTAAGTGCCTTGAACAATGAGGTTACTAGACAAAAGGTAGGCACTGCCCTACTTTAGAGCAAAATCAGTGCTGCTGCCTGTCAAATAAACTGGTACAGGCAGGCACCTCACCTCTTAGCCAGCTGGATTCCAAATAAAAGTGAGCCTAAGCCTCTGTGAAGGACTTGAGATAGGTATACACATCCCAAGGTGGAAGATCCACCTCTTAAAGTGGCCTAGGCTGCTCATTGACATAATGGAAGAGCAATTTACCTCCCTTAGGTGGTGGGGCAGGGGGGAAAATAGGAGGATAGGATGCTCTCCTGAGGTAGACCCTGACTTCGGGAATGAGCAGAGGGTAAGGATCTTAAGCCAGTTACATTTTTTGACTGAGACAGCTTCTGTTTCCCTTGATTGTAATCAGGTTGTGATCTGGGTTCCTTAGTCAACCACCAACTTTCAGTCCATTGCTTGATTCGTCATCTTCCATCAGAATACTATTCAAAATACTCTCCTTGTGCTGAGTTCAGCATCTTCTGTGTTTGGAAATAGAGGCCTCTTGTTGTTTGACATGGAATATGGCTGTTACCTTTGCATTAACAGTGTTGCCTAAGGAATGTATTTAGGATTGGCTGTTAATGAAAAGAAATTGCACAGGTAAGTACAAAAATTAAACAGTAGGTAGCTGAATGTATTTAAAATGGAAGATGATAACACAAGATAAAATAACTTTATGATGATTTCCAATTAAATCTACTCTTGAAATTCATTTAACCTAGTTCATGATGTTATTGATAGTTCATGTGGGCTTGATAGAGAAGCATTAGGGAAACACTATTGCATTTTTGCAGGACTGTATGTGCACTTAGAAAGCCATAAGAGCAGGAACTTGGACACTGAATATGTGAGTTCAATAATTATCTGCATGAAAAGAGAAGCCACTGAATAATTACCAATTAAATCTTGAAAGAATATGTGTTGTTTAATACTACAGATGAGTTTTATATGACGGAAACTCCTTTTTTTTCATTTCCTCCTATATTGTCACAATACATTTTTGAGGAGAGATGCACAGTACGTGTTTTGAAATTTTATGAATAATTCTCACTGTACACACCAAATAAAAGATTTGAGAGAACCTGCACACACTTCCCCTAAAAAATAGAAAAAGAAAGAAGAGAGAAGTTGAAGAAATATGAATATAGTTGTTTTTAAATAAGCCAGTAGAACAGTTTTCCATCAGAAACTGCAATTAAACTGAGAGTGAAAAAATTTAATGGCATGAGTTTGAAATTTCCTATAGTAGAAGATTGCATAGAATTGTTTTGACAAGGTAAATTCTTTTTTAAATTCTTTCATCCTGCTTCTATTCTTTTAGCAATTTTATGACCATGTTATAAATACATGGATTTGATATTTTTTTTTGTGCTGGATTTGCTATTATCTTATTTTTGTATTACATCACAATGGTTCAAGATTATCAAAGCAAGATAATTTTAACATGCAAAATGAAGTGTTTCAGTGGCCCAGAATCAAATTTTTCAGAGCCTTCATTCTGTGAGATCAGCTGGATCAGCACGGAAACAAGTTTTGTAATGTTGGCATTTCCTATACTTTGGAAATGTTGGTTTTCAAGCAGCTCTAGTGGTGAACTCAGCCCTACCTTCATTACATTTGAATTGGACAGAAAAGGTAGGTCTGACTGAAGATGCACCATGCTCTTTTTCACCATGAAAATCTCTCTAAAGAACCCACCAGAACATGCAAAGAGACCTTTTCATAATCAATAAATGTTTTGTGGACCTCAGCCCAGATGGGGTATTTAGTCACAAAGGAATATAAGCAAACAATAGCATTGCTTATGCCAGGTGGAGCATTAACAGTCTTACTGCAGGCTGAATTAATTGTTGTCAGGAGTCAGGGCACGAGGCTGACTTTAGCCCCAGCTGGCCCTGATTACCAAAGTGGGCCTGGCTGCCAGTGGTCCAACTACCCCCAGTTGGCCCCAGTTATCTGCATTCAACGTGGCTGTCTAGATATAAGCAGCTGCTCTTGCAGGATTTCTCAGTTTACACAACAGGATGGATGTCTCTTTTCTTCTCTTCTGGGCCTTGACTGAGTCCTTGCTAATCAGGCTGCCAATGACTGTGGTGATTCTGTGACAAGGACAGTCATTCATTAGGAACTGGCTAATGGAGTAACTTACCATATTTCATAAAGGTTCATAGTCATAGCTATTAGACTGCAATAAATTTGAGCAACTTCCAGTCACATGGATTAAAACTGACTGCTTTACAATGAAAATCACCTTTGAGCCAGTCAGTCCACAAGAACACTATTATAAATAAGACAATATTTTTCGCTGTTATTGGGTATCAGTTTATGTTCCATTTTGTTTCTATGCATATTTTACATAGTCTTCACCTTATTTTCATTACTTAAAAAATGGCTTGACAAATGTGTGGTGTATTCAGGGATGAGTGAAAATGCCTAATTTGTTACATAGGCTGGATTGTGGGAATTCATCTAGCAAGAATGCTAATGCAGAATAAATTTTGACTTCCCGAAGGTAAACTTAACTGTGGAAGTCCAGCATTTCTGAGTGCATCAACACCTGCAGTACAATAAAGTAAAGGTTTCTGTCTCCAGTATTGCATTCTAGCCAGAAGTGTTTATATAGCAAGAAAATAATGGTTATCTTTACAAAAGTCAATGAAGTTGATCACGATTAGATCCAAACAAAGTATGTGTGTTGGTGTATAGTGCCCAAATAACAGAAGCTTTATAAGCCTTCGTGCAAATGCATTTTCTTTCAAATATTGCTTTGAAAATCATTCTTTGGATTACCTTCTTTGTAGGAAGACAGAAAGAGGAAGAAATTTTGGTGAGATTGAAATGAAAAGAAAATGTATTTGAACTAACTCGGGGCTCATGAACCACTCCTTGTGCAAAAGACATCGTGTACAATTTCAGCACTGCATTGTACTTAAGACGCTTGGATTTCATAGATTCCATAGACATTAGGGCCTGGAAGGGACCTCAAGACATCAACGGGTCCAGCCCCCCCCACCATAGATGGGAAGTCAGCTGGGATCAAGTGACCCCAGCAAGAAATAAATCCAGCTGTTTTTTGAAGGAATCCAGCATAGGTGCTTGCACCACCTCTGGGGGGAGTTTGTTCCAGACCCTGGACACACACACTGTAAAGAACTTTTTTCTAATATCCAATCTAATCAGCCTTCCTGGAGTTTATGGCCATTAGACCTTGTTATCCCTTGGGGAGCTCTGGTGAACAACTCTTCTCCCAGGTCCTGATGTACCCCTCTTATGAAGTTATAGGCTTCCCCTCCACTCCCTGGGGCTGCCCCAGGTTGGGGACCCTGGGCTGGGGTGGGGGGAAGCCCCCCAAGGTGGAGGCTCCCTAGTGCCCCCATGCTGGGCTGCATGAGCAGGCACCAGCTAGGAGAGGCTCTGGCAAGGGGGCTCTGGCAGTCTGATTCCCTTCCCCTACCCATCCCCATCGGCTGAGGGATACAGTCAGGAAGCAAGCTAAGGAGTAGAGGGGTGAGGCAGTCCCTGCTCCACTGGAGCAGGCAGCAAACCTAGGGGTACAAAGCATCCTGGCATCCTGGGGGATTCTGAGTTTCATAGATTTCATAGATTTCATAGACATTAGGGCTGGAAGGGACCTCGGAAGATCATCGAGCCCAGCCCCCTGCCCAAAGGGCAGGAAGTCAGCTGGGGTCATAGGATCCCAGCAAGATAAGCATCCAGTTTGCTCTTGAAGGTGTTCAGTGTAGGCGCTTGAACCACCTCCGGTGGCAGGCTGTTCCAGACCTTGGGGGCTCGGACAGTAAAGAAATTCTTCCTTATGTCCAGCCTGAAACGGTCTTGTAGTAGTTTATGACCATTCGACCTAGT
>NW_005842371.1:82599-146408 GCF_000455745.1 Alligator sinensis | reverse complement strand
CGCCCGGGTGTTTGTTGGAAAACCATCTGGGGATGCAAGCCAGCGTTTTGTGCGCTTTACTAGCCGCAGCATCGCACTGCAGGATCATGTTCATCTTGTGGTCAATGATGACCCCCAAGTCTCTTTCTTCCTTAATGCTAGTCAGCATAGCACTAGAGTTAATTTGAACCAGGATGGGGTCAAGGGACAGAAGTTCCATAAACCAGTTTAACCTAAATCAGTTAAGTCTAATACTATATCCAGCCAGGTTTATCTTAAATTGGTTTTGGCCATTTTGAAAGTGGTTTATGTGTGCTGAATTTCTGTTCTGTTACAGGTTTAACCCAGTTTCTGATCATTTAAACCAGTTTATATGTAAATTCTGTCCCTAGCCAAACAGGTATAAGTGATCAAAAACTAGCTCAAATCTTTAACACAATGGAAGTTCAGTGCACATAAATCACTTTCAAAATGGCCAAAACTGGTTTAAGATAAACCTGGATGGTTATAGTATCAGACTTAACTAATTTCATTTAAATTGATTTATTGAACTTTTGTCCCATATCCCCTCCAGATTCAAGTTAACTTACATTCCCCCAGCATCCCAGGATGCTTTATACCTCCCCCACAATTCCTCCGTCCCATCCCCCACCTGCTTTGCAGGGTGGGCAGGCTAGCCTTGGCTCAAGCTGTCTGCTCAAGCCAAGTAGGGAGATGTGCTCAAACTCTCCCCCTGCCCCCTGGCTTCTGGCTGGGGCCACAGCAGGCATGTGGCTGCATTTCCAGATCAAAAGTGTATGTCTGTTAACTTGCTTATTTGTTCAATCTACACAGTTTAAACTAAACTGTGAAGACTGAATCAATTCAGCCTTTGGATTTTTGACTATCTGTACTTAGTCTTAGCGTAAAACAGGATTTACAAAAGGACTTAAGTGAGTTAGGTGTCTTGTTCACTGACAGTAAACACTCTGCACAAAAAATGGGCAGTTACTCGGAGTAGATTGTGTAGAGCTTCTGTGTACTGAAGTAGTAAACAATGTTGACATTTAAGCTGTCACCATTGGGCATATGATTTCACATCCACTGGAATTAACAGAACAGTTTACACTATTCAGAGGTGTCCATTCATCCACTCTCCAAATTCAGAGAGCTGCACTGACATTAGTTAGACTGATTATTTTGTGAAGGTTTCTTTCACAACCAAAGCAAATAGGAGCTATTGTCTTCACATAAACACTATTTTAAACAATTTTAACTATAATGGTTGTGGAAGTTATTGTGGTACAAATCCATTTATGCTATAACATTTCCTAGTGTGGACACAGTTGTGTCAGTATAAATATGTGTAAACCTGGCTTGTCATCTCCTTTGTCCAGGAATATGCCATATAGTATATAGGAGTAGTGCTGATATGCCAAACTGCCATGTATCACACATTTTGAACACACCCATATGTGACCAATAATGAATGAATCCAGGTGTCATGAGCAATGAATTGCTGTGCATATGGTGAAAGATATGTGGATGTAAAGTCTACAAGAACCTCAGTCCTAGCTAAAATTTCTATTTTGCCAATCCTAAGGGGAACTGAGTAAGAGATTGTATGAGACCAAGGGACTACTTTTCATTCTAGCAATAATTTGTAGTTTCCAGTCAGGAAAATGGAATATCTGATTTGTTCTTTTACTTCTTAGAATAGATCAAATTTATATTGTTTTTATTAGTAACTCTGGTAGCAATCACTATCAAAACACTATGTTGAAGGAAAAACAGGGATGAAATATCAGGAAATATTTTTTAAAGTTATTTTCTTCCAATATTTATTATTACATTATTCACTTTTCAACAGTATGGATGCAAACATTTATTGCTCACATCAAATGATTTCACTTGAAAGGAAAACTTATGGTATACTGCTCTTAAACCCTGATCATGCAAAGATTTGTCTGTGCTTATCTTTATACATTATCAGCTTCATGCATAGTTACAATATGATGTGATTTTAACATTGTTATAAAAAAGTAGAGGTAATTTATGTCCCATTCATTTCAATGGCAGAGCTCACAGCACCTAAAATTAAGCATGCGTGTGAGCCTTTGCAGAATCAGAATAATAACAGTTAGATCTCTGACCTCTTTAACTGTCATTGGCTGAGACTGGAAGAGCATGCCTGGCAATTATATCCTCTTATCCCTTATATTTAATGTCATATAATGAGTTATTGCTTGCTTCCTTTGATTATTAGGGTTTGTTATAGTTCCTGGATTGTTGCCTATTGAGGAGATTAGTTTTGATTCTGAAATCTGTTATATATGGTCTGTGGTTGTTACCTTTAATATGAAAAGCTTTGTTAGTTTGCTATCAAGTATGGATTATTTCTTTCATTGCCAAGCTAGCTGTGTGTGTTGGAGGTAATTCTCCCCATCTGTGACCCTTTAGAATACATTAAACACACCTTTTCATCTGCATTTCCACTACAGTTAATCACATTGTGCAAGAGATTACACTAAATATATTATCAAGACCCAAACATTAACCAAATGTCACTCAGATGTGTCAGGGAACAAAGAATGGAATCCAGAGATGCATGTTTTTAATAGACTTTGAGCTTTCAAGTCAATAGTAGTTCTGTCTCCTCCATCAGTCAATATGGGCAACTGCTGTCTCTTCAAACAACTTGGATCTAGCAGTTCAATATTTTTTGTGATCAAAATTGTAATGATTTCAATCTGAATTCTAAATTAATTTATTTTTAACTGCATTTGGGGTCAGTGCTTCTTCTGGCATCTCATGTATGCTGATAATATTTTTATCTGTGGTCTAATAAGGAACACAGGCTGTGTTTATACTCTACATAATGACTGGAGACATTACAATGCAGAATTACCGAGGCAGACTGCCAGGCATTTAATTGTTAATCTATTAATTTCATTATCTGATTCAGCATCTAATATACTTTCAAATAAAGCTTGAAAAGATGTAGGTCAGAAAAGTCACCTGAATGTAACATACACACAGATCTTTTAAAAGATGGCATGGATCAGTAGCTGAATTTCAAATGATATGCTTTTCCTCTCCCATGTAAACAAAATACCAGATAGGAAAAAATCAGTGTAAAGATAATGAACTTTGTGAGGAGCAATCTGAACTAGTCATACATTGATGAGTTCTAAATTAAGCGCACAGGAGAAAGATCTAAGTGTCATTGTGGAGAGCTCAGCGGAAGCATCTGCTCATGCACAGCAAGGGCACAATAACCAAATAAAAAAGACAATCCAGCACAGCCTTCTGCCTCCCAGGATGTCTGTATAATTGCAGAGTAGGTCTGTAGTTGCCTGAATAATAATTTCTGTGGGATGGGCGTTCAGTGTCTACCAGGCTTCTCATCTAGTCACAATATTCTGCATGTACTTTGCATATTTTTGGCAAGGAGTATGGTATGGAATGGTCTGGTCTCATGAGCTTCAGTGCATAGTCTCTTCTAGTACAGAAACTACTTAGCTCTTCCTACAGGAAACAGTGACTCTTCTGAAAAAAATCAGGGTGAGGGCAGGAAAATCTATTATGATCGGTAATAGCAGCTTGAACCTTTCCTGCTTGTAAGGTAAATGCCCTTCTACCAGCATGCTGGGTTTTTGGTTGTAGCTATGTTGGTCTAAGGACATAGGCAGGCAAGGGTCTTAGTAAATGTGATATCTTTTATTAGACCAACTGAGTAGTTGGGGGAAAGTTCTTAGCAAGCTTTTGGGCACAGTCACCCTTCTTCAGACATAGGAAGTCTCTGCTGTTCAGTTTTCTTCCCTGTGCCCCACTGTCCCATCCCCACAACATGAATTTTTCTCCTATTCACTGGGAAAAACCATGATTCATTAGTATTTAGACTGAGAATATCCCTGTCATATAGAGAACCAGTTGGATTATGCAAATGCTCTGCCACTACTCAATCATATTTTTTTTAAATAGTGTTTCCAATTTATAAAAACACTAGAAATTAATTGATTAGTATTAAGAAATGGGCGGGCAGGGCCACTGCCTGTCATAATGTCCACTGACAATCTCATGAATTCTCCTCTACTAAATCCCATTTCTCAGTAAAGGTGGTTGCATCTACATCTTCATGAATGCACCTTTGCTACTGCACATTAAGTTTTGTACCTCTAATATAGGTACAAATAAAAGCACAGTAGCTGTGCTAACGTGCAGTAGCAAAGGCAAAGTTTTTTTCATGATGCTTAATGCACAGTAGATTAGTTCTACTGTACATTAGCACATTAGCATGGTTTTTGCTGTGACACACTAATGCACAGTAGAACAGCCCACTGCACATTGAGGTGTCTCATGTAAAAGCTCCCGGATTAATTCAAAATCCAAGGGTCTCTTTCTACTGGTATCAGTGGTCTCTAGATAAGGCCCTCAGACCTAATCCAGAATTCATTATTCTTTAATTCGAGTATTCACGAAGCACTATGTAGAATCAGGTTAATCAAACTTTATAGGGATTCCCTTAAATAAATGGAACCATATTTCTATACAGGAAATTAAACCCAAAAGCAACATCAAGAACTGGATTTACATGCTGCATATGCAGCTTGTACAGTCCTGATGGCAGGGACAGAAAGTCCAAAGTCTACAGGCAAAAAAAAAAAAAAAAAGATAAGTGATTTTTGTGTTTTTTTTAATCTCTACTATGTTCTGCTAGTAACAAATACAATTTGTACTCTTCCTTTATTTTCCCATATAAAAATAAAAGCTATACTATATAAAGATAATAAAAGGCACACTGTACATTTTAATCCTTATACAAATAAACCCAGAGCTCTGCCAGTATTGATACAGTCAGAATGTCCATACAAAAGAATCAGTCTGTTTGTTCTAGTTAAGCTGTAACTATTACTCAGTACAGAGGCTACCATTGTTCTTCCACCTGCTAACATCTAGCTTGTTTTCAAAAGATTCTATGCCCAAACTACTTCTAGGTTTGATAAATGAACAACATAGCAAATTTTGTCAAGATATTTTCATTCAAAAAGGGAATGGATGGAAATTAGATATGCATCTCCAGATATCATACCTTTCAACGTCCTTTAACAAAGCACCATATTGTATATCGGCATGCATTTTCATGTATTTGTACAAATCATTAAAAGCAAGTGCCTTCACCGCTTAAAGTTAGCACAAAAACTAAACCTGAAAAAAGAGGTGTCTTTATCACATATTAGATGCCCATAATTGCATAAGTGCTACAAACTTAGACACAAATATATGCATGGGAGCAATGGGAAGTCTCATGCCATATTTCCAGTATTACTTCCTGAATTATATTTGCATTTTGACAATTGCTAAGTGTTCAGAGCAAAGGAAAACAAGTTAGCAGCCTTGACTTAAGGTCTAGTAACATACAGAAAAGTCAGACCATGATGATTCAGCAGTCAAAACGGTTTTTTAAAATTAATTAATTAATTAATTCATTAATTTATTTATTTTCTGCAAAAGAATTCACTCTCCCACTTCTATTTCAGGAGTTTTACATAAACAGCCCACCATCCATTTAGTGGCTATTATGATTGTTAAACAATGTTATCTTTTTACCAGTAACATTGCCAACAATATTTGAAAATGAGTCTTCTTTAAAGATGGAAATTATCCCAATTTTGGAAAATCCAGGCAGACTTCTGGGAACATTAACTAAACATGAAAGTTTTGTGCTTTTAAGAAAACTGATGCTTCATTCAGAAGTATATTTCAGAAGTACAGTATTCATTACTTGTATGGCTATTATCCAATTTAAACTAGTTTACTTTTCTAGTGTTGAGAACACCTGAGTTGAGGTGACAAATTATACACCAAGAATAATCAAAGCAAAAGGCCTTTGATTTGGGCAAAGTGAGTAGCTCACAAACATCTCAGTTATAGTTTTGTCTCAAACTATTTGGTGAACAACTGCTTTGACTTAACAAGCTTCATAAGTTGAAATATAAGCATGTCATGGCAAGAAAAGCATAAGGATCATCCTCAAACTATAACCAAGTTATGTATTAAGGCTCAGTTTGATATCATTTTTTGTAAATTCTTGCAGAACTGTCATTGCACATGCAAGACAGAAGAGTCTAGTGGCATTATGCAGCTGGTTGGGTCTCTGATCTGTGCTCTCCTGGAAGCACTTAGATAATTAGCTTGGTTTCTGTAATTAGTTTGGATTCGTGGTTTGGGGGTCTGTGGAATATTTGGAACTGTTTCAACAGGCGTCCATAAAAGCAGTAAGCGGTGTTATAGCTGGAACATATGACTGACTGAATTAATTATCTCAGAAAAGCTGGAATCAATACTATCAGCCAGAAACATGTTGTGTCCTGTATTTCTTCCATTATCTCTAAATTGTACTTTATGAACCCTGGGTGGTGTGATGTCAAGTAACGGTAATGTGAAGGGAAGGGAAAAGGAATAATTTACGGGCTGACATGATACAGCACAAAGACACACAGGACTCTTTCAACATCTCTTTCACAGACCAGGGAACAATAAAAAATAAAGCAATACAGATTTTTTTTTAATGAGTTGCAGTTGTATTGAACCAACCTCTAGAACCTAATGAATAATATTTCAGCAAATGTTTTTCATCAGAGCTAAGAAACTGGAGACAAAACATTTTAAGATAGGTATCTCAGCAAAGCTTCAGTATACAATGGAAAGGAATGGGACAGAACAATTTTTCACTTATTACTTACTATGACAGGATTGGTGCCCAAGGGCTGCTGTGGTGCTCCTAGTGGCCACATTGATCATGTCAGACCCTTGCTCCTGCCTCCCAGGGTCTGACCCTGCTTCCTTTTCTGCCATACCTTGTTGTTAAAAGTAAAGGGGGGAGGCTGTCCTCAGAGGCTGGTGAGCCTAGGGGCACTCTCTCTGTCTCTATATTTTTTCCCTCTGGTCCTACTTGCCTTAAGGCCTAAATTTGTGGCCTCCTTCCACCCTTACAGCCATGACCATGCCTCACAGGTGTGCCACTTTTGATCCCTTGTTAGGTCTCAGCTTTACTAGCTTCAGCCTCAGGTTTACTCTGGCTGTTGACAGGCAGCCTCAGTCCACTATCTTGGTCCTGGTCTTGCCAGTCTCAGCCTTCACTGTCTCCAGGCCCTTTTAACCCGATCTTGGCCCATTTCAGCCCCCATGCTGTCCCTTCCTAGGACAACGCTGCTCTCGTCTCAGTCCTTTCCTCCCAGGCATTTGAGTCTAGGGCAGTGCATCTCCCAGGTCTGTATCCATCTACAGCAGTAGCTTTCAGCCTTTTTTTCATTTGTGGACCCCTTTGAAAATTTTGAATGGAGGTGCAGACCCTTTAGAATTATAAATGTGGGTATTCAAGTACTTTTGATTGATCATAGTTATCTTTTGTGGACCCATTGATGGGGTCTGTGAACCACAGGTTGAAAACCACTGCTCTACAGCATTTGGACTTCAGCCCCACACAGCCCATTGGGTCCCTGACTCTAGCTGGTCTCTAAGCTGGGTGCCCCTATAGAACCCCTGTGGCCTCCAATATGCTCTTTATAGTCACATCTGGTCCTCCAGTTATACAACAAGGAAAATTAAATATAAAAGCAAAGCTTAGACATGAATACTGCCTTTGCAAGTTCACTTCTCACAAACTACAACTTTCCTGAGCTAGACCTGCTCTCATGCCTTTGAGTTGGCTCATTTCCCTGTGGGCTGCTTGCTACAGTTCACCTCTCTGTGGGAGCATCTTTCCTTCCTGCTTGCAGGTCCTGGCCACCTGCTCTGGTTCAGGGACTCAGCTTATGTACCCTGGAGCACTGACATCTACCAATCACATGCCTGCCTGCCTTCCTGGCTGTGCATCGGGGTCTCGGTCCTTTAATTGTCAGCCCATGTTCCCGCCACTCCATCTTCTTAAAATGACAGGAGTCTTTGGGCTCCCTGATGTGGGTTCTCTGCCCATTCTGGCTGCTTCAGTCCCCCCATGCCCCTCTCGTGTATCTCTCCCAGTCTCTTCTTGGATGCCATCTGCCTGGTCTCCCCCGCTTCTCTACCCTTCTTTGGTGCAGGTTCTGGGGATATCAGTTGAGACCTCCTCCCCTTCCTTTGTGTCCAAGTAGCAGGGTTGAGGTCCCCTGTTATTCTTACATATACCAACAAATCAAGTTAACAGTTTATCCAAGTCAAACAATACAGGCTACTTCCCACAACTGCTTTTGGGTAAATTATACCCTACTCAACTGTCGTAATCTTTCCTTATAACATTGACTCAAAATCAGATGCCATTATCTTTAGGCCTGAGCTTAGTATTCATGACCTTAAAGAACAGTCATGAAGCTGAGAATTAAAGAGATTATCAATGCACACAAATTAACCCTTTTAGTGGAGCTAGTCAAAAACAAGGAACCAGTTCTGCTAAAAGAAGTAAAAAAAAGTGAAAATTTGAATTTTTAGTTCTTTTGCTAGCTTAAAATCAGGCCAAAGACAGGAGGGGCTTTTGTGGAATTTTTTCCCCAATACAAAGCCAATACTTAAAGCCAAGTTTCTCTACTATTAAATATCCACCAGCGTTTCCCAGTAGGCTCACATTTCCCATTCACTATTCCTATTTTATCTAGGTATCTTTAGATTCTGCACTCCTTGCTTGCATTCCCAACATATTAGCACCAGGCAGCTAATTGCTCACTCTGGATGTTGGTAGCCATCTGATAGGCCTATGATTACTTCAGAACTATTTTGTATTTTCCTTATAATCTTTCCTACCAATAATTTCTCACTCAGCTTCCCCTATCCCTCATTATCAGGAATACGGGTTTTCCATTCACCAGGCGAAAAGGAGGTAACACCCAGATTTTTCCAATTTTAAGGAGAAAAGCCCATATTTTTCTTTTTAAGGGGAAAAACACCGGGGTTTTTTTTCCTTTAACAGGAGAACAGTGCAGGGAAAGGCAGGTTTCCCCTTGCAGGCTGGCAGTTTTTCAGTCTGCAAAGGGCTGGAGGGAGTGGCATGCGTGCACATACACATGCATATAATGGCCAGGCAGCCTGGAGAGCAGCTCCTGTAGGTCCCTGCAAATAAGCCGGGGGGAGGGGGGGGCAGGGAATGAGGCCTCCGCGGGGAATGAGGCCTCCATACTGAAGGGGGGGTGGGGCATGGCTGGGATGGGGATGGGGCTGCTGCTCAGCCTGGCTGCTTGGGACCTGGAGCCATGTGCAGCTGCAGGGTTTGGGCAGGGAGTGGGATGGAGCTGGTTGGGTCATCTAGGTGGCGGTGAGGGGACTGGCTCCCTGCTGCTGTACACACTCCCAGGGAGGCATGGGGGGGTACATACCCCCAAGATTTGTTTGTGGGGTGGGTGCAGGCTGTGGGCTTGGGGCTCCCTGCCCTGCTGCCCACCCCTCAGAGCCTCTGCAGCCCAGCAGGTGGGACCCAGCATAGCAGGGCAGAGCAGGGTGGGGAAGTTTGGTGCTGCTGCTGCGAGCCCTGCACTGCTATGATGAAGTGCCCCCTGCCCACCTAGCAGAAGCACAGGCTGCAGTGCAGAGATGTGCCTCTCACTGCTACTGGGTAGGCAGGGGGCACCCAGTAGCAGTGATGGGGCCCCTAGCTGCGCTGCAGCCCGTGCTACTGCTAGGTGGGCAGGGAGCACCTCGCCATGGCTGTGCAAGACTCTCAGTGGTGGCACCAAGCTTTCCTACCCAAGCCCACTCTGCCCTGCCACACCAAGTCACCCCCACTGGGCCATGGAGGGGGCCATGAAGGGGGCAGCAGGGCAGGGAGCCCAAGCCGGCAGGAGGTAGCCCATGCCTGCACCCACCCTCCTCACATGGGCTCCGCTCTGGCTGTGCCACCCATGGGGAAGGGGAAGCTGGGCTCCACTCCACTACAGAAGCTTCTGCCTCCCATGGGTGGCAGCCAGGACTCAAGCACTGCTGAGGAGAGGCAGAGGGCCGTGGACCTGGGTCCCTGGCCTCATGCCCCTGGCAGCTGGGGGAATGGGAGGCTGTGTCAGGGGTGGGGGGGTTGTGGGTGGGGAGTAAGTGGCACTAGCAGGGCTGTGGGGCGGGAGTGAGGGGCAATGACATGGGCAGGGCACTGGCATATCAGGGCTGCTTAGCACCACAAAGAAGTGAGGGGGGACAGCTACAGCTGGACCTGAGTCCTGGTCAGTGAAGGGAGCAGGGGGCATTCTGATTTTTCCATGATAAAATAACCAGAAGTCAAATGCCAAAATGTATAGGTATTTAGAATTTATTTTATTATGGTGATTGAGGCACTGGCAGGCTTCCAAATTGTTTTAAAATTGTAAATATATCAATAAAACATTGTGTTCAACTGATACTTATATATAGTGGTGTTTCATTTAAATCAGAAAACATGGATTTGGGGTTTTTAATCGAGAATTTGTGATTTTTAAACAGAGAATACCAGGGTCCCTGCATCATCTCCTCTATCCCAATACAATTTTTTTCTGTTTCTGAATGTAAACTATCGTGTTACTTGCTTTGCTTGAAATGCCATCTAATTAACATTAATGTGCAAGGCATATATCTTCTCCTTACAATCTCTTGTTACATTCTTAATTTGAAAATATAGATGATGATATGAGCACTGATTATTAGCCCATAAAATCTACCCACTACCCCACAAAAAAACATTCAGGCAAGATAAAAACAATCTATAGCACAATGATTGTTCAAAAAAATCAAAACTGTGTATAGTTCTTTGTATAGTAGCCCCAATTAGTTTTGGGGTGCAAAGGTGTTTTGTATTAAGTATATATACATGAGATTTACAGTCTAAGGCCCTGGTCTAGCAAACAGCTAAATTATACACCTGCATTGAGTCCCAGTAATCTCAAAGACCCATGTACACAGAGTTATTACAGGTTAGGGATTTAACAAGATAAGTTAAGACAAGAAAGGTCTGGAAAAAATATAGTCAAATGTATGCAACTTTCTGACATTTGGATGTATTTGAACTTTCTTTCTGATACATGTAAAAAAGTGTTAAATTCCCACCTGTGACCTTTCAAGCAATTACTATTTACAGTAGACGGAAATAACCTGCCCTGCCTCCAGTGGTTTTGCTGGCTTGAAACTGATGCCCTACATTGTTCCAAATAAGAACACTGTTTGCATAAGACCTTTCTATGAGCTCCTACCAAAACAAATACACTTCAGCAGTTCCTGCTTTTTAAACTGGATGCAGAAATAGTGCCTTGAAGTCTATTCTCCGTACTTCACATCCTGAAAGTTCTACTGACATGATGGGAAAGCATTTTTTATGACACTTCTAGTTTGAGTTCCAGAATAAGGAGATGTGAATACATTCATAGGAACACCTTCAGATTTTGATCGTTCAGAGCCTTGTTGGTTCTCCCAGGACTGTGTTACCTTGTCCTGTAATAGCTCCTTTGAGACTGAGTGGTTAATGCTTTTCCCTCTTCTCATGTTTGTTGAGCTTGTATCTGTATTTGTGTACAGGCAGGTTGGATTGTGATATTAGATGTAATTATCCCTGCTCCTTCCGTCTTCTTGAGCTTTCACTTCCATCTCTTTCTTTCCTTTCTCCCCTCCATGCTCTTTCAATCTCTTTTCCACCCATTTTGCAACTCTTCCTCAGATCTTATTTTCTTAGGGCTTCTGTATGCAAAGGCTATCATCATGGTAGTTAAGTAGGTCATTTAATAATGTCTTTCAATAGAGTGGATGGTATTTAAGAGATCAGAGAGGCAAATACACCATTGCTTAATACAGCCAAGCTTTTCTCTTTTAGCTCAGTCCTGCGCCATGTGTGATCCAGTGCTTACCATCACCTTTATCAGTGGTTGCTACAGGAATGTACTACAACTCTTGTGGCTCGTAAGCTTACAGATAGAGTGGACTTACTGAATCACCTATTAGAAGGGTCAATCTGTACTCCACCTCCATTCGCTAACTCCCATGCTTTGCTGCCCATTTTGAAATGTCTCATTCTAGGTGCTTGTCAGGAGAGTGCCAGAAGGACCTCTGGGCAAAGAACTGAATACTCCTTGTGCACTATGACAGCACCTGCAAACCTATGCGGACACTAGCCAGAATATAAGCTAGATCATGCTAATAACTGGAACAAATCAAACTTATTGCATTGCACAATGCTTTGTCCTTTTAAAATGCAAAAGTTCTTCTCAGTGCTGTACAAGCTGGCCATCTTTTCATTACAATAATACTCAGAGGTGAAAATGCATCCAGGAACTGTTTTTGAAATGTAATTCATTACAAGATCTGAAATATTCAATAGATTTTCAGATAGAATTCCCAGCTCTATTTTGGACTAATTAGATCTACAGAACTACAACAGTAGTTTTACATGCACTTGTCTATCTCTGTCTCTCCCAGATTCCCTTCCTCATTTTGCTGTTTGGATGCATTAGCTGTACAAATGATAATCTAATGTTACAGAGATCAGCAGGATTTCTAATGATTCAGGAGGCATTTGGTTAGTGCACACATCTAGAAAATGCCGATATATACACTGAGGCCCCATATCTTTAAGTACTACAATTATGTTACGTATTCAAAATGAAAGCTATTTGTTTTCTAAAACCAAAGGGAGATTTTGGAGTCCTAAATGATGGATATATCAAATCTACTTTTAATTGGGCTTTGAATTCAGAGAACACTTACAAGAAAAATGTAGCAAGTCTTCATTAGAATTAACTTTAATGCTTTAATATGAGCCAACTGCTTACTTGCAAATTGGCCAAATGTGAATACACAACAATTCTAGGTGTACCACATACTTGCCATCCAGCTAATTATGACGATGATGATGATGTTGATGATGATGAAGCAAGTGTCATCACATTCTTATGTTGGAAGAATGATACCCAGAAAGCCAGAAACAGAATGCTGGCAGAATGATCGATGTCAATAAGACCTTGGAGGAAGGCAATAAGGGCATTTGTAGATGATGTGGTCAGCTCTCTAAGCATGAGCACCACAGCTGCATCCAGCATCATTGGAGAGACCCTAAGAATGCATGCTTGCCTTAAGCCTTCCAACACCCATTCTGAGATGGTTAAGAGCTGTCTAGGCCCTGTGGGGCAGCTTCCATCCTAAGGGGCTGAAGCTGGTGTTGAGGATGAAGTTCTTTAGCTACAGCTCTTGTGCAGCATATTTCCTGCTCCAGGAAATGTCTAGCTAATGATCATTTTGATAAATGTTTATTTAAAGTAAATGAATATATTAGAGAAGATTCTATATATATAAAGGGCTCTGTCTGTCTGTCTGTCCATAATGCTCTTCATCAACTGGGCCTGTGTCACTGAGAGGGCAGTGATTGGATGCATGGGCACGGGGCGGGGGCAGGCGAATGAGTGGGGCTTACCATGGTGATGCCCCCCCCATGCCCAGGGAGAGGAGTGGAGAAGGGAGGCAAAGAGCCAGGGGGAAGCCCCACTGCTCAGGGGAGGGAGCCCCCGTGCCAGAGGCTGAAGGAGGAGGTGACATTGGCGGCAGCGGAGGGAGTGTTTCCATCCCTCCCGTCCCCTGCTCACCATTTGGGGCCGGCCATGTAAACACTCCTTTGAAATACATCTTTCTTGATGGGCAATTGGCTAATTTAATACATATTCATACAAAATAAGAGCAATAACATCTATAACTGCACTTTGTGTGTCTGCATATAACATTTCCAAGCATGAAAGCTTAGCAAAAAAAATCAAAGACTTTTTTTTTGTTGCTCTTATTAAGCAATAATCAAAACTTAAGGAAAGTAGAACAAATGCATGCCCATCTGCTATCACTCTCCTTGCTCAGTCACCCCCAGTCTCTCTCATCAATTTCCAGTCCATTTTCTTCTCCTTTCCTCCACTGCCAGCTTCTAAACTCATTTATTTGTTTTCTATTCTCCAAATCAGTACATTGCCCTCCTTCAAGTCAAGCTCTTGTTTCTTCTGCATTCAAATCAGGTTGCATTTATTTGTTTTCTATTCTCCAAGATCAATACATTTCCCTCCTTCAAGTCAAGCTCTTGTTTCTTCTGCATTCAAATCAGGTCGCTTCTCTACCCTCATTGCCTGGGGACCAGAGGAGGCATATCTGGCCCTAGCCTGCAGCAGCCCACTGGTCCACTTGCAGTTGACATCACAGAGAATAGTCAGAGTGTTTAGATGGAAAACTCAGTATTACAAGTCTTTACAAAGTATGTTCAAACTATGTTTTTCAAAGTCTTATAACCTGGCCAAATATGGGCAGATTTCCATGTGGATAGTAAAAGGTCCACCCCTAACATTGGGACCACCTCAATACCAAATTTCAGTTCCCTGCTTGAGCCACCCTGGTGCCCTCATCCTTTCAAAGAAAAGGTTGCCAGTATTATTCATTTGAGCCAAAAGATGTAATTTTCACTAGCTTCATTTTTGCAAAAGGTGGATTCAGTTTGGCTGATTTCTTTTTAGAGAGTCAGTCAGAGACATGCACCCAGCATGGAATATTTCAGCCCAAAGTGAAAAACAACTGAAAATGGGGCCTGGTAAGAGGAAGTATTTGACAATCACAATAATATGCAGCTATCTGCCCTGGTGAGAAAGTAATGTTCTAGATTAGTAATATTTTCAGATACCATAGTTATAAGACTGTTTTATGGGCTTTCCATTTAAGTCAATAATGGGTAGGTAGGTAGAAGTACAAGTACAGATGGAAGTATAAGTATACATGGAATCAAACTATGTCTCCCACTATGGTCCCTCTCTACTATTTCAGCAGTGTACAATAGAATTGTCCTGTATGGAATTCTTCCAGCATAGTGACAGTAGATGCATACTCCAGCCCACCCCTGCTCCCTTCTCAGTACCCAGAATGCTGGTTTTATGAGAACAAGTCCAGCAGCAGAAGAAGCAACAGGTGGGCATGGACCTATGCTCTGGCAAATCTGGGCTGCACAGCAACTTCTAGATTGAATCTTGGCACAGCTTAAAGGAACTTTTGTCCCTTATTTCATAGAATCATAAAATCATAGAAAATGAGGGTTGGAAGGGACCTCCGGAGGTCATCTAACCCTCTGCTCAGAAAAGAACCGTCCCCAACTAGATTTTCCCAGTCAAGGCTTTGTCTAGCCAGGTCTTAAATCTCCAAAGATGGAGATTCCACAACTTCTTTGGGTAAACTGTTTCAGTGCTTTACTACCCTTCTCATAAGAAAGTTATTCCTCATATCTAACCTAAACTTCCTTTGCTGTAACTTAAGACCATTGCTCCTTGTTCTGTCATCTGCCACCAGTGAGAACAGTCTATCTCCACCCTCTACCCTTCTGGTAGTTAAAGGCTGCTATCAAATCCCACCTCTGTCTTCTCTTTAAATAATCCTTTTAAAAATAATTTAATAATACAAGGACATTATTTTCAGCAGCTCCTTCTATACCAGGGCTCTCAAAAGGGACAGCCAGTGTCATAGCAAAGGGACTGGTGGGGGGGGCAGGGGCAACTGTCCTGGGTGCCAAAGCAAAGGGTCACCAAGAGGTGCTGCCCAGCCAGGGCAGGGTGCAGGATGTAGCCACAAGTGGCTAATTTGGGAGGGTGTGGGGACGGGGGTAGGGCAGCTCCTGCCACTGTGTGCACTCCCGGGAAAGCATGTGCCCCTGGATCTGTGTGCAGGATGATGGAGGGCTGCCGCTGTCGGCTTTGCCCCAGTGCCAAACTTCCCTGTCACGGTACTGGGCACAGCACAGAACCCAACTCATAAAAATGTTTCATTTCATTCAGAGTAGGGCCACTAGTCACTGGTACTTTCTGTTGTCTTTATACCAGTGGTTCTCACCCTTTTTAGACTCAAGGCAATCCTCAGAAAATGCTAGGTCTTGGCTCTTGCTGACTTTTGGACTACAGAAAAATAATAGAGCAATTGTTCTATTGCAAATAACTCAGAAAAACCTCAAGTGGCTCAGAATGTTTTTCTATTTGAAATATGTGGGTTTATCTTGGGAATCATATGTAGATGTTTTCACACCTAACTAATACTGTATTAATATTGAGCAGCACCCAGAAGAACCTTTAAAATGGTCTTATAAGCACCCTGGTTAAGAATCACTTAAGAATCACTGCTCTATAGCCTTGCAGCTATATAAACGGAAGTTTAGGATACGCCATTTCTGAGGACCCAGCCCATCCAGAATCTCCTATTTGGCTTCTGAAAAGATTAATAGCAAACAAACAAACAAAAAAAGCCAACAACAACCCACTCAAACAAACCCATATAGCAATTATGAGGAAAGAAGTTGTGATAATGCTAGTGGCCTCAAAAAGAATTGTTGGGGGGGGACTCCTTATATCACAACTTTGGATTTTGAATAACAACGGAGAAGGGCAATGAATAAACCAGACCACATGCTTTCAAGGAAGGATATGAAATTTTGGCAGTGAGATGGGCTTTACATTAGGAATGTGACTTTTTTTTGTCCTTATGGAAATCTGCCGCAGTCTGGCTAAGTTATAAAACTTTGAAAAGCATTAGGACACTCCTTTTGACACTTCCCTTCTGACACCACTTCAACTTCTTTAAAATATATTATGCTTTTAAAATTAGTGTATCTTTACTACTGTAGAACTAGAATATTGTAGAATTGAAGTAGGCCAGAGGTACTGAATTTCTACTTCCCAACAACAGCAAGATAGATTACCACTAGTCAACCAATATTATATATATATATATATATATGTATATATATATATATACACACACACATTTAAAAAGCATGCATGGAGTCTTGACCTGTATTCAACTGATACAGGTCATTCACACTTACAGGCTTGTTCAGCTTCTTTCTAAATAGTGGACTGCTGAATGTAGGGAGCTCTTCTCTTCTTTCTGTTTCCCAGAAAGAAAGTAGACCGATAAAGCAGTATGGGGTGCAGGACAGAAGTTTCTATATCTGCCTGCCTAAACACTCTGGCTAGGGACAGACATTACACATAAACCATTTTAAGTGATCAGAAACTGGTTTAAACCTGTAACAGAACAGATGTTCAGTGCACATAAACCAGTTTGAAAATGGCTGGAACTGGTTTGCGATAAACCTGGTTGAATGCAGTATCAGACTTAATTTATTTGGGTCAAACCAGTTTATGCAATGTCTGTCCCAGACCCCTTGCTGGTTTAAGTTGAAGCAGAGTTCCCCAGCATCCTGACATTCTCTCTGGGCTGGTCAGAGCTCTCTGATCCAGAGCAGAGCTGGCCCTTCCCCTCTGTTCCTTGGCCAGAGCTCTGGCAGAGAGTTGCAGGCATGGTAGGGTCTGCTGGCTTCCCTGTGCACTGCTCACCACTCACTGCTTAAGCAGGGATCCCTTCCTCCTCTCTGCGACAGCAAGGGCCATAGCCAGCATGTGGTATGCTAAGTAATGTTGTTTAAGGCTCCAGCAGAAACTGTAGACACAGCAGGGTCTGCCTCCCTTCCCCCTGCCCTACCCCCCTGCTGCTCAAGCAGGAAATCCCCCTCTCCTTCCCATCTCCCACAGCACAGATTCCCAACCCCACAAACCCTAGGCATGTGGTATGCTAGATAATGACAAGAGGTGTCTGTATGTCTCTCTCTCCAATTTCACTGGGGCAGGCAGACAGAACTATGACTGCTTGGAGCTGTTTGGAGCTAATCAACAGGTCAGCCAGTAAGCTGTTTAAGAAGTTTGAAGTGATGGAGAGAGGTTGTTGTTTTGCTAATCGGGTGATAAAGACTGTTATCACTATCACCTCCTAGCTGGCTTGCTTGTCTGTTAGTTTGCTGCAGACAGTATGACGAAGCAAGGAGGGAGATTGAAAAGCTCCATATCACCAATAGATGCATACACTGCACCCGCACCCCACCCCATCCCACCCCTTGCCTCAAAGTGCCAGCTCGGGGCTGGAGGCTAGCAACACTCCCACCCCTTGAGTGGCCAGCACCACACAGGTAGACCTCCCTAATGAAAGAGTCCTGCCAGGGCCTGGCCATGCCCCCCACCTCAGCTCAGCTCCCTGTGGAAGAGAAGGGGTGCTACTCTAGTGCCCCCTGGCTTCTAGCCTGAGCCACTGCAGACATGTGCCTGAATTTCCTCAGTGCAGAGAGAATGTCTGTCCAGTTTAAAATCAGTTCAGCCTAGCCAGGTTAGACTAACCTGAAAAGATTGAATCAGTTCAGGCTCAGGCTGTCCCTAGCCTCTGAAGCTATAGACCTCTCCATGTTTGTCTGAATACTCAAGGAGATGCTAAATATAAAGGTATCATTGGCAATTAACAGCTTCTAACTTTCTTGCCACTTTAATTCACTCTTTTAGACTAGTTTGATACAGCTTCTCAGAGTCACTTTGGACTTACCAATATTCCTGGGTATAAAATTTCCCTAATCTTCCTCTACTACCAAGAAGCAGCTTACCCAAAATCACAAACCAAATGAATGATTGTCACAACTAGAATATAGGAATCCAGTATTGATGATTTTTAATGGTCTTCCTAAAACCATCAGCTCTTGGAGTCATATAGATGTACTTGAAACTCAGCTTTCTTTGAAAAGTGGGCATATGTCCAAAACCAGGAATCCAATAGTGAGAACCCTACTATCTCATTATTTTGGAGGTCTTGACTCACAGCTTTTGTAAGCGCAGATATCCTGGACAGTCCTGCATGAGGCCACAATGCTCCCCTGATGTTTTGCTGATTTATCATAACCAATTTTCCCATTAATTAAAAGAAGTGTGCAGTGCGCAGAAACTATGTGAAAATAATGAAGAATAATCAGTTGTATTAGTGTTCGTTTTTCTTGAACTCAGTGAAACTATTTCTTGGAGATTTGTTTGCTCACTCTTTGAGAGCTTTTTATGTTTAATGAAGATTTATGAAATCATGAAGCCATTTGCCACAAACCTGTTAATAATAGCCAAGCATCTTAGCAATAACTAATGGAATTAAATTATCTGAGAGCAATAGGAACTATAAAATAAGCAGGCATAGGTCTCTGAAAACAATAGCTTGCTTTTAAAGTACATGCTCCAATTTTTTCTGCTGTCATCAATAATACCATGTGTTAGTGCTGTCTGACCATGTGAATCATCTTCTGGTCTGCTCTTCCTTGGGTAAATGTCAATAGAAAGGATAATTTTAGTACTTATTAGTGCTTTTTTGCTAACTATAAATAACATACTGCTATAACTGGGTGCTATTTAATGAACAGAAGAGTGCAAGAAAACATGAAGAAATGAGAAAGATCAGTGATTGAAACACAGGTTACTCTGCATTAAATAATTAAATTGCACTTACTCTGCTCTTTTTTTAAAAGGTGTCTATATTCTATGCAATTTGATGAATAGTTACTTCCTGCTATAGGAGTATCTTACAAAGCCACTCAATATAGTGCTCAATAAGTGCTTGGTTTAAGTTAGATTTTTTTTCTGGATTATGGACCATTTCCTCTTGGTGGGCTCACACCTGCAAAGTGAAGCTGTGCAATAGGGCCCCAGCTTAGAAAACACTTGGGAAGTGATTACCTTCAAGTAGATGAGTAATTTCCATGTGATTAAATACTGGGCTGGATTGAATACAGAATGATCAGCAATGGGTAGGGCTAGGCCCTGAAAGGCAGGTTCATGCCCTTTAAACTTTTAATTAAGATATGGCTATTTTTTTCTTTAAAACAAATCATAAGCACAAGTTTATTCTCCTTATGGCGCTATTGCAGTTTTTATCGCTACAAATCTGGAAAGCAATTAAAGTCAATAGTATAAAAATTTTGGTATGTTAGTGTGCTTATAAGTGGAGTTATTCACAGTTTCTTTTCTGTTAACAGTCCAAGCATTTTAAGGGTAAGAGGTTGCTTGAAGCCACATTTTTATTTAGCTCATTATGTGAAGTGCGCTCTGTGTCACTTTAATTTTGGGTGCTGAGGTGCTTTTGGAATGAAAAGTTTATGTTCTACTAACTTCATGGAAAACCCACATAGAAAAGAGGTAATTTTTTTAGAACTACATATAGCTTATTTGTTTAAAAATTAAATTACATCCTTTCAATATTTAACTTAAATTTGATTTCACTAGATTGGATTCTGTAATCGAGGCTGTGGTGTCCTAGGTGGAATTTGCAAAGAATGAAAGATCCAGTTTACCTATATTTTGGAACCTACTTTACTAATAGAAAAATACCTGTTTTATAATTATTTTAAAGCCTATAATTAATAAAGGTATATAATCAAGTTGCATTAAACATAACAAGTAAAAATAGACTTAATGAATTTAAGTCCTAGATGATCATTTTTCTTTAAAATAGTCTAGTGGTGTTCAAAATGCATTATTTATTGATTTGCTGAGACAGGCTTATCTTCTAAAGAGTATTTTTTCCCCTTCACAATACAATTGACTAGTAAACTGAATGTTTAGAACAATTTTTTCACACAGTGGAGCAAGAGAAAAACTTTTATTTGATAATTGTTAAATCAACCCAACTGCTTCTTGTACTTAGGAGGTAGCCTATATGACGGCAATAAGTTTCTTCCTGAGTAAGGCAGCTGGGCCTCACCTGGCACATCTGTAGTACTCTGTGAACCCTGTGGGGTGTTTTAAATTTAAACTTTTCTATCTTTCTTTAAAAAAAAAAGAAAAAAAAGCAGAACTGGGGCTATTTTCTGGTCCCTAATTCAGTTTCTTTCTTAGGAGTCACATCACAATAGTTAGGCAGTTTGTGTTTTGAGATTGTGTTTTGCTGGTCTGTATTGCTTCTATGTGTACTCTGTATGTACCAGCCTGTTATCTCTCATCTTTTAGTTAAATTGTAAGCTATTTCATTCAGGGACTTAATTTTGTGAAAGGATCATTTGTGAAAGGAGCATAGCAAAATAGGATCATGGCTCACAATTAGGGCATGCTGGGCAGGGAAACTCTACCTGAAGAAGACTGAGGGCAGAAGCTAAATATTATGGTTCTTCATGTTTTTAATATAGCCATAGTATCATAAAGTTCTGTGTTTTGCTTAAAATGGTCACCATGTCTCATTGTTCCCAATGGACCTAAAGCCTCGGTGAAGGTGTCTGCTATTTCCTGACCAGTAGAACTACTCCTGAATTTTATCCAGTGACTGTTTAATGAGAAATGAATAGGCAGTCCTGGGAATCCCTTCCTCCCAAGGGAGGTGACTTCATCACTGGGCCAGAGTGTCTGGCTCCTGTCTCTCTCTGTTCCTGTGACTCTTGCATTCCTTTCTGCCCTGTGCCTATAGCGTAGTAGTTAGGATACTTGTCAAATATGGGTTTTAGTCTAACCAACCAGAACTAGGATATTGTTCAAAGGTGGTGACTCCATTGATCATCCAGTTTCCTGCATGCAAGGACAACTTAGGCGTCTAAGTCTAGGTGGGGGTTTCAGCCTGTGAATAAACATAGGCATCTAATCCAGGGCTGGGAAGGAGGGGGAAGAGGGAGATGTGAAGTTCCAGTTGCCCCCTAACCTTCTGTGTTTCCTATTGGCCATTTTAGGCTTCCCCTTATCTTTTATTTCTATGTGATAAGAGTTGTGAATCCCAGTTCTAGGCACCTGAAAGTAGTATACTTCAGCACCTAACTTAGGTTTGTGAATTCCACTTCCAAAGCTGAGTGCCGGACTTTTAGGTGTAGAAGTATTCAGGACATCTATGCTGCTTCCAAGACCACAGTAGGAAATACTGAAGTAAAATACAATAAGATAATACACAGTAAGAACTCTTTTGCAGCTACAAATATGGTATACGTAGCTTGTGATTATCTTTTCCACAGGATGGTGTGTATGTGCAAACTGACGACACTATTGTGGCAGGCTGGTTGGTGGGCTCAACAGCAGCCCAGATTATTGGCTTGAGCCTGGATGGGCATTTCCCCTCCCCACCAATCAGGAGAAGGCAGGAGGATAGCTTGCCTCACCCTGACCCAAGGGTGAGGTGAAGAAGAGGACCTGAGGGGGAATTAACCCCTCAGGCCCTCCCATTGGTCAATTTTCAATTTGGGTGCAGAGCAGCTTCAACAAGGGATGATGAAGAGGGCTATAGAAAGGGCTGGTGGAGCTGACCAGTGGGGAGGAGCAGTTGCCCAAGAAATGCCCTGAAGATATATCTGCCAAGTGGGAGGCAGCAAGTAGCTGATACCAGCCCCCACCCCCACCCCATCTTGCAGCTGAAGGACCTGCGATGTTGATGCACAGAGCGATGCACAGGGTCTGGAGGGAGCTGAAGAGACCCTACGGCCGCATAAGGTAGCATGGGTCCTCATCCCTGCGAGAGGCAGAAGCCCCATGGTGCACAAAGCAGTGCATGGGGCCTGGAAGGAGCTGATGGGACCCGAAAGCTGCACAAGGCAGCGCGGGTCCCCATCCCTGCAAGAGGCAGAAGCCTGACTGTGCACAGAGCCCTGCACGAGGCCTGGAAGGAGCTGAAGGGAAACCTGGGCCTGTACAAGGCAGTCTGGGTTCCTGTCCCTGTGAGTGGCAGAAGCCTCATGGTGCATAGAGTGGTGTGGGGGGCCTAGAAGGAGCCGAAGGGAACCCCAGGGACTGCACGAGGCAGTGCGGGTCCCTGTCCTTGCAAGTGGCAGAAGCTCCACCACAGTGCACAGAGAAATGCACAGGGCCTGGGAGGGCTGATAGGTCTGGGTAACTGCACAAAGCAGCTCGAGCCTTCCTACTGCAAAGCGGAGGCAGAACAGCAGTGATCCCAGCAAGGGGAAAGCCCCAGAAGCCAAACCCACAAAGACAGAGAGACAAGCCAAGCTCACAGGAGCTGCTGAGGAGTCATTAGTTGCCTGAGTAGGGGACTGCTGTCCGAAGGTGGGGAAGAGACGGGCGAGGAAGGCCCACCTTTTTGGTGATTGGTGAGAAGCCTCCCGATGGAGGGAAGGACCCCCCTGTGGTGGGAGAATTTATTTAAGTGAGAAACAGTCCTGATTGTGAGCTACAAGCTGGTGTGAATCCAAAGTCCCCTGGGGAGGAGAAGGGAGAAGCTCCTAGGAACTGAAGACAAGTGCCTGCGGAGCCTAGTGAGGGGCCCTGTTCACCAGGGGAGACTTTGTGGTTACTGAGCCATTCTAGTAATGTGGACTAGTTCTGGTTGACTGTGTTTCTTTATGGTAACCTGCTTCTCCCCTTGTATTATTCCTTCCTTTGGCACAAATTGCTGTACCACTGTTTGTTTCATTATGTAACTGTTTAACATTGCCCTCATTCCTTATACTGCTGAGTAACCTGTAAGTTGTATCCTTTGCTGTAAACCTGTGTAATTCAATGTTGTAGTATGAGATGCCCATCAACTGCCTTGTTTTGTCTGCTAGTGGTTCAGTTGCTTAAGAGTCTGCTAGAGCGCCCTATGTCTATTATTTTGCTTTTATATGTTTGTTATCTTTATGTGCTGAATTTTATTGATGTAGGCTCATTTATGTATGCTCAGATTATTGTTTTATCCCTGCCAGGGTCCATCTGCTGACATATTGTTTAACCTGTGTTTTGCTGTCGCCTATTCCCTTGCTAGCTGCCTGGAGGGCTTGCTGAATATAGGGGCTCTACACTAACAAGACCACTGAGGTTCAAGGACTATGCTGATAAAGTGCCTTTGTCTGCCATACACATTTGTTATCGCCTGTGTATATGTAAAGTAAATCTGTAAATAGTTCATAGATATGTCACAACCCAAAAGGTGTGATTTTTATTTGTGTGTGCTTCGGCACTGCTAAATTGTCCCCGCTAAATTGCAAGCTTCCTTGCACGGTGGAGTTTTCTGCTGCAAAAGAGAATCCCGGTGCAAGGGAGAATTTCCCACCGATTTGAAGCTTTCTTTGCAGGGTGCATTTCTTTGTTGCAGCACAGAAATGCTCGTTGCAAAGAGTTCCCGCCATTTGTATGTAGATTTGGGTCCCATTATTGGCCAGTTCTAAATTATTCACACGTGGCGGCTAGTGATTGGCTTGCTGGCCGTATAAGAGGCTTGAGTGGTTTCCGCCCAAGTTGGAGGACTCCACGAACAAGGGAGGAGGAGACTTCACGCTGTGTGAAGATCTCTAAGCGCTGCAGATCCTCATGGACCCAGTGCATTTGAAGCAGGCTATGGAGATCTGATCAATCTCTAGACTCTCCCCGTCGCCGATAGAATTCCTAGACGTACCCCTCCCGCGCGCAAAAGAACTGGATCCACGGAGCCTAGCAAACTTCGTGTGAGTTGGTTCAGAGCTCTTCCGGATGAGTACTTTCTTCGGCTGACGCGACAGGCTCGCGTGTTCAGAGCCTTCAGCCGGATTGGGCTAGAGTTCACGAGTCTAGAACTCTTGTCCGCCTCTTTCCTTTTTCTTCTCTGTAACTGCAACTGAAGAAAGCTTTCCAGCCTACACCACTGCCATCTCGGTGTAAATAAACAATCTTTTAAACTACCGATATGCGTCCGTGTCTAATTCCAGAGCGAAAGCCTTCCCTCTCCGCCCTCGCGTGCCCGGGCTGCTGGCCACAGCCCGCGTGCAGTGCAAAAAAGGGCTCGGGGCGCTCCCGGCCTGCACAAGATATACGTACATGCTCTATAAGTTTTACTGACACTGCAAAATTAAATCTGTAAATACTTAAACCCTACTGGGCATCCATGGTCTCTGCTCTGCTCTGTAGGGGAAGGAGGTGAGCTGGCCTAGGGTAGGCAGTCATGCTCCCACTGCACACACACACCCCCTGACATCCCTTCAGTTGAAGAGGGGGTACCAGCTGCATACCCCCAGGTCACACTGTCATGCTGTATTGAATTAATACTATGAGACCTAAACCCTTCCTTGGCTATTCATTTGTGTGTATAGCTGATACATAATACTGGAAAACTTTAGATCCATATGTCTATCTTTGATCTCTGTAGCTGAATGTGGCTGGGCCGTTGCCTTATCATATACTGTTTGCCTTTAATACTGAAATGCTGTTTGCTACTGCTTGCTTTTCCTTACACAGTAATTAAAAAAAAGAACAAAAACCAGTGCATTGAACCTCCATAATCTATTTGTATAAGCCATCCTTATTTTAATGTGAAAATGAGTACTTGGACTTTAAACTTTACCCTGCTACGTATCATCCCTGGCAGACATGCTTTTTATTCATTACGCTGATTGAAATAGATTCACTGACAGCAGCAGGACTCTTCCTCTTTGTTCAGCTTTTCCATACAAGGCAACCCAGAAAGGCTGGTGTTTTCAAATGCTTTATTTGCAGAGGATGCCAACAACAAGAAAAAAAACATTGTTCCCACCAACATTCTCTGAGAACGTAAAATGTATTCCTGCTTATTACACTTCCAGAAAAGTGGAATCTTTCTCCAATGACACTATCTTAAATTCAAACTCTTTTTCTGTTTTCTCCTCTCTCAATTTATTTTAGCACAGAACTGAATAATGGTGGCTCTAGATACTTAAAAAAATCCTATTTTTAGTGCTTCTACACGATTTTAAAACTAATGGTCCAAACTGGAAGCAATAAAAGATGGTGAATCATATCTTGCTTTGTAAGCAACCCAAAGAGCACTAGGCAACTCTGTTTCTGATAATGTGTGCTCTTTTTCTTCTTGGGCATAATGACTCTAGAGAGAGCAAACATAATAGCGATCAGTTAGCCCCCTTTATTTTCCATTCTGATTTTTGCACAATGAAGGGTTCTGTTGATTTTTATCTGTAAGCAAGCAAGTTGGTGATTCTCAAAGCTAGCCCCATGCAATATGTAGATAATATGTTGGTGGCTGACAGTAAACATAGAAAAGTTTTTGTTATTTCATTGAGAAGTAAGGCTGGAAATATAACAGACTATATTCATTCCTGATATATCTTCTATGAAAAAGTGACTTTTAGGGGCCTGTTCCTATTAACCAGGAACTAGAAATGTCTGCTCTTTCACTGTCAAACCTCAGAAGTGCCTGAACTCCAAAAGCACCTTAGCCTTTTATTTTGAAATTTGCAAGGTGTCCCATACGTACACAAAACTGTATGAGTCTCTATGGGCATCGAACTGCTCAGCCTTATATTACTCCTAATTGCTACTGGAGTACAGAACTAGATATATTGCAATACTGAGTACCCTGACTTGTTTTTAATGACTGCTGCTTGTAAAATACAGAGACAGACCTGTAAGGGTGGGATCATCCTTCACAGAGAAGTATCCTTCTTTGGATATTTCCTCTGGAACTAAAGGAAGCTGGTGCTGTTCCCTATTCCCTCTCCTTCTGCCTCAAGAAATCTGAAATTTCTACCTGTGTAGTGGCACAGTTAAAAGAAGGAGGGATGGAGAATGCTCCCTCTCCCAAGGACAGACCCAGATCCTTTTGGTTAGGGTGTTCTTCTGGGAGGTTAGAGTGGGTTTGGATTCCTTCAAGTGAGGATTGAACTGAAATCTAACTGTCCAGAACTTCTGTATAGTTCCCAGTACAGTCCTAGGGCTGGCAAAGCCCAGACACTGGCCCCAGCCTCAGGGCTGTGCTTTTACTACCCGCCCTCCTGGCACCAGCCTGTTTATAGCTGTCCCAGCCTCCTCACTCACCCTCCCATCCCATAAGCTGCTCCCAGTTCCAGTTTTATCATTTGCTGATGCTGGAAGCCAAGAAAGTAAGTCCCAGTAGAAGAGGTAGGCAGTATAGGAGGAGTAGGGTTGCAGGTGGGGGTTGTCTGTCTGGATGTGGCAAGGATTGAGGGGCTAAAAATAGTCCTTTATCCTGGGAGGTGGGGGAGAGAGCCCCCCATTCTCCTAAGTCCCATGAGCCCCACAATCCTGCCAAACCCTCCCAGAATCCACCAACATCCCCACGGACACTGCCTGCTCCACCAGTCCCCTCAGTGGACTCTTCCTGTCCCACAATCTCTCCTGCAGATTCCGCTTCCTCCCCCCCATCTCCACTTACCTTAGAACGAGTGACCATATTTGACTTGATCTAACATCCCCAAATGTCTGTATGCAGAGTAATAGGGCAGAATTTATTATCATATATTGGTCATAAGAACTCTTTTGCTGCTACAAATATCTGGCATACACAGCTTGTAATTATCTTTTCTTCAGTATGACGAATGTATGCAAAGCAATGACACATGCATTATTTTTAGCGTGTGATAGGGGACAAAAATAAGACTTTGAAAACCACTGTGTAGATGATTCCTTTTGCCTTTTAAAGAGGTCATCTAGTTCATGGCGGTCATAGAACATACACTGTAAATATAAAGAGAATAACTTAAATGTACTTTGCCAATTCTTTTCAAAAACAACATCAGTAAAAATCCTAGTGTATCTTACCAGAGAAAGGAAGCTATCTATTTCCATTGTAGTAAAGTTAAGGAAAGCTACTGCTAGTATGCTGCTGCTAGAATTTCCCTTTTGAATTACTCACAGTCAGGGATCCGGGTTTTCCATTTCCCAAGGAAAAATGGAGAAAAATGCAAATTTCCCCCTTTACCTGAGGAAAACATGGATTTTTCATTTTAATAAAGAAACTCATAGATTTTGCACTTTTGCAAAGATCGCTCTGCAGGCTGGCAGAGATCCAACCTGTAAGGGGCTGGCAGGGAGTGGGATGGTCAGGCAGGGGACTCCATGTGCATGAATATGGACATGGCAGCCTGGAGAGCAGCTCCTGCAGCTAAATCTGGGTGGAGGAAGGGCATAGAGGCCATCATAGGGAGGGAGGGAGGGAGTCAGGCAGGGCTGTGGCAGTTGTCCAGCTGGGGAGTATGTGGGGTTTGGGTCCTAGGCTGGAATGCGCAGCTGCAGGGTCCCAGTGGGGACAGGGACAGGGCCGCAGGTGGCTCATCTGGGGGGTGAGAGGGTGGGGGCAACTCCCTGCAGCTGTGCCCACTCCTGGGGGGGCGTGTCCCCCCCAGATCTGTGCACGGACTCAGGCTCCCTGCCCTGCTGCCCTCCCTTGGGGCTTCCATGGCCCAATGGGTGTAACCTGGTGCTGCTGGGTAGAGTGGGGCTGCGTGGGGATGTTCCTTACTGCTGTGAGCTCTGTGCTGCCCTGGCAAGGTGCCCGCAGTGAGGGGCACAGACCCATTCTGCTGCCCTTGTTGCTGCAGCATGGACAGTGGGTGCCTTGCCAAGGCAATGCACAGCTTACAGCAACAAGGAGTGTCCCTGCACAGCCCCACTCTGCCCTGCAGCACTGGGTCACACCCACTGGGCCACAGAGGCCCCAGGGGAGGGCAGCATAGTGGGGTGCTTGAGCCCACAGCAGGCATCTGATGCCCATCCCCACCTTGCACAAAGATCTGGGAGGAACATGCCCCCCGCCCCCAGGAGTGAGCGCAGTGGTGGGGAGCTGGCATGAGCCCACAGCAGGCTGACAGCAGGGCTCCACTCTCTGCTCCATTGCAACAGTCACCACTTCCTGTGGGTGGCACCTGGGGCTTGTGTAGTGCTGCAGGAAGCAAGGCGCTGCAGACCCAGGTCCCTGGCCACATAGACCTGGCAGCTAGGGGCTTCCTCTGGCAGGGCTGGGTGGGGAGCAGGGGGCTATAGGTCAGGGGGCAAGGGGCACCAGCAGGGCTGCGGGGGTTGTGGGGGAGAGTGAGGGGTGCTGGCAGGGCCAGGGAGGCTGGGGTGGGAATGAGGGACTTGGACCTGTGTTCTGTGAGCTAAGGGGGCAAGGGAAGCTTTGGTTTTTCCATGATTCAAAACCCAAAATCAAATACCAAAATGTATAGGTATTTAGAATGTATTTTATTATAGTGATTAAGACACTGACAGACTTCCAAATTGCTATAAAATTGTAAATATATCAAGAAAATATTGTGTTTGACTGATACCTCTGCATATAATGGCCTTTCATTTTAATCATGGGTTTGGAGGTTTTTAATCAGAGAATTTGCTATTTCTTTTATCAGGGAAAACCAGGATCCCTGCTCATAATGGATGTCTACACTTTGTGGGTTTTTTGTTTGAGTTGTATTTTAAATAATGTTAGCAGTATTTGAAAGACCCACTTGCTACGTATAGAATCATCTGTCACTTCAAATCTGCCCATACCTTTTGCCTTGTTACACCACATCACCGTTGGGTTTAAGTGCACTTACAACGATGCCTCAATTTTTCTGCATCAGCATATTCTGCAAATAAAACTGTGCAAGATACAAAGTCAAGTACCGTTCCAATGACACATTTCTTATAGGAGTTGGATATTAATTAATATTCTTCTGGAACCTTTTAAGGTAACACCACACCCAGAGGGGAAATTTCATTAATCTATAAACAACAAAACAAAGATAAAGCCTTTGACCCCATCAAGGTGCATGAAGTTGACCCTAACTGTCTGGTACTCCAAGTGAGATTAGATTACGCTGTCTTTGTAAAATGTGGGCAAGCAAGAGGGGGTTTTTAATCAAGGATTGTTATTAATGATGCCACTAACAGTGCATTATTGTCTTATTGCATTAGTACTGCAGACAGAGAGGTTATTAACAGACACTTTTACCAGGTGTAATAAAAAAACCCAAAACAAAACAATGGAACACCTTTTATCAGAAAAGTCTGTTGTATCAAAATATTTTGCAGAAGTATCAGTGTTTATATCTGGTTTCGATTTGAATAAAGTGAAACTGCAAGAAAAACTAAACAAAAAAATTCTATATCACTGAAACTCTGAATTTTTGGCTCTATCACATATATATATTTTTATCATTCAAAATAGCTTTTTCTTGCCACCATGTTCCTTCCCTCTGTTTGCCTATTTATGTCATGTTACCCTGGGTGTTCTTTCTTTTGGTGAGTGCATCTATTAACATCATGAAAGTGAGAGACTGGTTCATTTTACCCACATCTGGATGTAGTGGCCTGTTTCCAGGAGGAAAAAAGCAATTCCCTAAATCCAAACATTTCAGTTTGTTCCCAGACTTGAAATACAAACAATGCTTGGAATTTAGATCAGCACTTCCTTTTTTTTGTTGTTGCTTGTCCAGATTACTCTCCCTTCAATACAAGTTTCATGGCAACAGAGTATGTACATATGGACATTTGGGGAGGTTAGCAGAAGATTAGATTGAGTTAAATGGCCACCTGATCTAAGGTACATCAGGATGGTGGAGGGCTAGTGGGGGGTCTGGCAGGGGGCCTGTCGGGGTCTGTGAGGTAGATCAGCTGGTTTGGGGGGATTAGAGGGACTGGCAGGATCTGGAGGGGGCTAGTGGGATTTGCAGGGTGGTATTGGGGATCAGAGTGGTTTGGCAGGTTCAGAGAGGCCAAACTCCCTGCTGGAGTCATCCTAATGACTGTTTTTTATTTAATTCAAATTATTGGACATACAGGAGAGTTATAATAGCATGCCCATAAGAATAACTACTGAGACCTTTAGAATGATTAGGCAGAAACTTGCAATTGAATAGTGCAAATTAAGGAAAGAAGGATTGTCCAACTTTTTGCCTATTTTGAGCTACACACTTAAGCTTATTTAATTTGAACTACAAACTTCCATTTAAATTAACTTGTTCAGTATGAAGAATTGAAGCAAATTATATATGGGGTTTTTGGAAAGCCAATGCACAGGTTTTCTCAAAAGGCCATGATAGCGGTTCTAGGATAAAAGTCATACAAAAGGATTGCCAAATAAGCCTACCAAGTATTATTCAAAATTATCTATTATGAAAAGACATTCTTTTCACATAATTAGTGTGAATCAAAATACTATTAGGTGATTTAAAAACAGCTATATTATATATCTTACAAACCTACAGAAAATGATGTGCGTTGATGTATAAAAACATCATTTTTATAAATACACACGTTCAAATTTTCTCAAATACTGCCTTACAAATTAAACAGGGTCATTCAGAGATGATAATTGTAATTAAACTACATAGTGGCATGAACTAACAAAACCCAGAAAAGATACATCATAGTTCAAAACAAGATGTGACTTTATCTACAGAATCTCCTGAGTTGCTGGTTTCCATTTTATCCTCAGTGCTCTCAATGTGTTGGTTCAGCCTGTGAATTGAATTTTCTTTTAATTTGAGAAGATCACATATTCATTTGTGGGCTCTCTGTCTTCATCAATCAATGCATTATACCAGCCAGTTTCCTCTCCTCCGAAAAGATAACCCTGGATTATGTCATGGCTCAGTTCTGCATTGCCTGCAACAATATGATGAATTTGTGTATGTAAGAAGGATCATTTACAAATAGGAGTGAGATGAATTTTTCAACATATCACTTCCATCTGCCACAGGATGATTCCATTTGAAGAAATTAGTCTCCTCTAGGAGGATATCTTAGCTATTGTGTGTGCAGTAGTAAAAGGTTGGAATAGTGTGTGTTTCCTGGCAGGATAAAGAAAAGGAATCACATTGCTGCTGTCTCAGGAAAGCCAAGATTATTTTCCCCTCTTACTGCTGGCACCTAACCTGGAAAAATTAACAAAAGCTCAGTAAAACAGCTTTCATCCATATAACAATTGATTGTAGCACAGCAGGTCTGAAGGGCAAAATCACCACTCCTAACTGTTGGCCACTTACAGTTATGTTGTGCATTAACCAACTCGTCATGCCCACTCAATGGAAATTTGGCAAAGGATTATGCAGCCTTTGCATTCAGGTAGTCCATGATCATGACAATGCTGCCAGCTATTTCAACAGAGCTTTTGTGATGAGGAAGGGCTACAAACCAGAGAAGATGATGTCGGAGGATCATGGCCCTGCTCTTAATGATAGTGGTGCACTGAGAATGCAAATTTCCCCAGAGTGGTTATCTGCTGTATCTCTTCTATAACATTAGACTCAGCTTTTCAGAGTGCTCCTTGTACAGACCTAGGACCAGATCTTCAGAAGCAATCAGATGCCATTTAAGAACCTTTTAGAAAGTGGTCAGGTCCAAATGTAGTTTAAGTTAGTAACCTTTAGAGAAGTAGCCTTTTAGATAGTTTGGAAGTCCACTCAAATAGTTTGGGGACTCTCTGTCTCCTACTACTGCAATCACCAAAGTGGTCACTTACATGTAAATTTGTATTTAGGGAACACAAATATTAGGAACGTATCTGTATTTGCATAGTTTCCACGTATTCTTAATGTTTATGTAGAAAGAAAGGGCTTTGTGAGTGCATAGGTCATTTTAAATTCTAGTTCTCTCTGTCCCTATAAAGCAGAGCACAGACCATAATAGTATTATGACTTAGTGGGCACATCTACATGTCACCCTACATCTCCGTAGCAATGCACTACAGCAACACAGCGATCACATGACTTTACCCATGATTGGCAGCTTCTTCGTCATAGCCCCATTTTAGTGTGCTGCTATGGCAAAGTAGCAACTTAAGCTAACCATGCACCAATTGCACAGCGTAGTATGCAGGGAGTTACTGTGCTGTACTTTCCTATTTCCAAAAGGAAGTACTAAAGCACAGCCCAGTAACAATGTTGCCATAGGGTGATGTGTAGACATACCCAGAATGTCAAATTGCACAGCAGGCAGTGTTATGGGTATTAATTACATTCCTGTGATGCAGTGTTTTTCAACCTTCTTAGGCTCAAGGCACCCCTCCTTAGGCTTAAGGCACCTGGCTGGAAAATATCAGCTGTTGGCTTTCACTCATTTTTTGACTAGAGAAAAATAATAGAGCAAGAGGAAGACCACAGTAGGTCAGAATGTTTTTTGACACTATGAATTCCTATTTAAAATCTCTGTTTTTATCTTGTGAATCATATATAGTTTCTTGCACACCTAAGCAGATTATTTTTTCATGGCACCCTGAAACGGATTTCTTGGCACTTCAGTGTGTCATCACACCTTGGTTGAGAATAGCTACTATAGTGTTTCAGATTAATATACAACTTTCCAAAACTACTGCAGTAAGGAGAGTTAAAGATAATTTCATAGCATATATCACTTTTTTTTCTTTTCATAAACAGCAAAGTGCCAGTCCACTGGCACAAGCTTAACTTTTTAAAAGCACATGATTTAATCATTGAATTATTTGATACTGCATTATCATAACAGGGTGTAGGTTGTAGCCATGTTGGTCTAAGGACATAGGCAGACAAGGTTCTTTGGGTGAATCTGATATCTTTTATTAGACCAACTTAAATAGTTGGGGGGAAAAAAATTAGGCAAGCTTTCGGGTTTAAAAACCCTTTATCAGGCTGAGGAAGTCTCTGCAGTTCGTGTGTGCTCTTCCTGATTAGATTATCATAACAAGCCTCTTTGTTCATCAGTCTTAAAGTTTTATCCTTTAATTATACTAAAAATCAGTATTTTGTGAAAGCTGGTGTTAAATTTGCACCTAAGCCTGTCATTAGGGTCACAAGTATCATCGTCGCTGTTGTCCTTGTCAGGTGTTATTGATATGGTGTTGGTGTTGAAGCCTCAGGAACTGTGGTGCTGGCAAGACACAGCCAGGAGAGTCCAATGCTTTTCTTGTCTTAAAGAATGACAACACAATCCTTTCAGTGGCAAAGATTCAGTCAGGTTTATTGTCTACAAACAGAGCCCTAACACATTTTGGCCTAACAACTATACCAGACCAGGTGTTAAAGCATTTGTACCTATGACAAGGTAGTCAGCACAGCATCACACAGGCTCCCCTCTGCTGCTACAAAATTCCCATACTTTCTGGTTCTCCTTTTATAAAGTGGTTAAAACAAATTAGGTATTACATTCCACCTGTATCTTGAATATCTTAAACCATCCTGTACCATGGGCTTGTTTCACATTGTGACCTAGATGTTCCAGTTCCAGCTTTGTCATCCTGGAAATGGACTATCCTATACCTTGTACAGCCATCTTCCACCTCTCATCTCCTGGTAGCAGTGCATATGCCAAGTTTTGCTTATGTAAGGAATCCATGCATTGGTCAGATTTGCTGGTCAGGCCTGCTCTGGCCAATGCTTTAGCAAAGCCTTTGTGTAAGCAGGATATATTGATCAATGTTCCAGTGAGGCCTACAAGCCCATTCCATATCATATTGAGTAAAAATGGATAACAAATGGAATTAATAGACCCTTATTAAGCATAACATTATGCAACAAAACTCATTCCATATCAGTTAATCAGACTGCAAAATTACTTAAGTTTTCTGATACTCCCAGAATCAAAAAGTAACTATTCACACCATTTGTCTCATTGTAGGAAATGCAACTACTATTGTTTACATTGAAGAAATGCATAATCTTAGTCATATTAATTAAATACCTGCTCAACCTTTCCCTGTCATCAGTAAACTGAAAACTAAAGCTGTTTAAATTGGTTTCTAGATATGCAAAAGCATATTTATTCTTTAACCTTTTCCCCTCCTTTTCTCTCTCTTTAGACCAGTAGGGTCCAATGTTTTTGGCTGGCTTGCCACATGTTAAGCCCCCATCCTCCCCAAGTGTCGGGTATCCAGGTTGTAGCTGTATTGGTCTAAAGGCAAAAGCAATTCAAACCTGTGGCAGAGGTGATTTCTTTTATTAGACCACCTAGATATGTGGACCCAAAAAAATCTTTATTTGCAAGCTTTTGGGCACAGGCACCCTTCATCAGGAATAGTAGATATGCATTTTCATTTCTACCTAGGATAACTTTTATAATCTTTGCAATCTCCTATGCCTGCTGAATGGTGCCTGTCTCCAAAAGCTTGCAAATAAAGATTTTTTTTTTTGCAAATATCTAGTTGGTCTAATAAAAAATATCATCCCCAAATGGCACTCTGATTCCCTTCTCCTGTCTGATATGTTTCTCTGCCCCCTCCCCCTTCCCCACTGCCATATGCCACACACAGAGACTGTCCCTGCTTTAGACTGTGAATGTAGGAAGGAATTCCTATACTTTTAGTGAAGTGTTAATATTTTTAAATGAATTAAATAAGCTTTGGATCAGGCTCTGTGAAGCAGATATTGTAGGTCATCATTCCTATCTACCATAGATTAATGCAATGGGAATATTACACAGATCCTATACTCAGTGAGATTTTTTTTTACTTTTATATGCTTTAGATTAGGCTCTTAAAATGCTTAGCTTATCCTTCAAACAAAAAGGCACATCTTTTTTCCTTAGTGAGGTTAGTTGCCTTTCCTGGATGAATCATTGTTGTTTAATTTAGTTGTTAATATTTTCTATGTTGAAAAACATGATTTTGCAGAATAGGAAATAGAAGTGCTATTCAAAACTTTCTACTTTTATTTGATCTATTTAAAATGTAAAAGGGAAGAAAGAGTAGGAGGGAAAATATCCTTTGCAAACATTATCTTGTAGAAAAGAGTTCCATTTTTGACCAGTCCAAACTATGATATTTGTTCTCATTAATTAATTGCATAGATGTGTCCAATCCACACATCCAAATCAGAAAGGAAATTTACTAAGACAAATGAAGGAAGCTTTGGACCCCGGTCTGATTTTTGTCACTGAAACTTTACTCTATGCTAGGTTAAACACCAACATGGTCAGACTTGGGAGAAGTTCAGAACGGGAACCAGCTTGAAGTAGGAATTCTATCTGGCCCCACTGCTAGTTTATTCCTCTATGCTAGCTGCACTATATCTCCTTCATTAAACATACAGAATTTTTCTAACGGGGAAAAAAAAGATATAGTTTGTGTTTAGGTGCTTAAAACAGTGCTTGCAGTATTGACTGTGTTTATCTACACTTTAGGGGATATGTGTTTTTGTTTCACATGGGTAGTTATTTTAATTTATCTGAATTTACATAATTAATTCCAGATACAATGGCTACCTCGACAACTTCTGATTGCCATCAACTATTATGATGTAGGTTTCTTTAATCAGAGAAGTTTTCACTCCCAGTATTAGATAATATGTAATTTTCTGCATGTTGCCTGTATTTCTGCCTGAGCTGTTACTTGCTGCCTTTACACGACCTCTTTAGCCTACCAGAGCAGGATGTCGCACAGCATAGCCAACTCTTGTGCTTAGGTGCAACCTGTAGAATACTGATTGTCAAGGAGCTACATATGTCGATACTTTGGCCAGATCAAGTTCCCTGAAGTCGTAGAATACATTCTTCCACTTTCAGTGGCACTTGGATTGTGCCTCGCTGCATAAAAATGAACATTGTCTTGGATGTTTTCTGTGCTGGAAATGATACTATCACCTTGCTAATCAAATTACAAATTTGGTTAAGTTTAAAAAGAGACCAGGATATATTTTATTTTGCCCTATCTGTAACTAGTATGTTGGAAGATATTTTTGCTTGAATGACCTCTTATGCAAAGGAACAGGAAGAGATTAAATGTCACATCTTGGAACTTGGTAGCCAGAAAGTAAGGTCATACATAAAAATGGAAGACAACATGTGAAAGAGAAGGCTTAGGCAGTACAGCATAAGTTTATTAAAAATAAGAGTCTTTAAAATGGAGAATGCTTGAAAAGCAAAATGCATTGCCTGCACAGTAAATTAAAACTAAGCCATAGTCTTGAAATTCTCATTCACTAGTACAAGGTCCCAGAAAGGTACTTATGTAGCTGTTTTAATGAGAGGGTCAGAATGCTTATTAAGAACTTTTGGCAATTCTGTGGAGCAAAAGTTCAGATTACAAAAGTTGTCAACTTTGAACTATCCATAAGCATTTTTAAAAAAGCAAATGGTGTTATTCCCACAATAATGGACAGGGAGGGTTTATATATATATATATATATAAAGTGAATTTACTTGTGAAAGTTTTTAGACTCCTCAAATCAAAGGGATTTTTACAGCTGACTTTAAGGAAGCCAAAACTTTACCTCTATGGAGGCAAGATAGCTCTGTTTACAGCTCAGATGATGATTCAGACTCCAGAAGGTCTTATTCTGATTAAACAAAAGGAAATTAAGGGTGCCTGTACATGAGCCAGGAAGCTGCCTCAGATCCACTCTAATAAAAGCCCCTCCTCCCCCTCCCCCAGAGCACATGTAAAAACACCCTAAATATTCAGCGGAAAAGACAGCCAATGGAAGTAGATTCTACAGACAATTTTAGTTCTTAATAGACAGCTTTTTGTATCCTGCCATAGCACATTGTTTACACCTACTTTGGGCATTATTTTTTTAAAGAGGTTTTTTTTTTTCCCCTGACAAAGCTGTCACAGATCCTTATTTGCAATATTGACATAATCAGTGGGCAGGAAGAAAATAGCAATTACTTATTAGAATCCAAGTAATTGATGTTATTGAGATTAGTTGGAGGTGCTGCTCAGTGCTTTCTTCTTGCCCCAGGAGGCTCAGCTGGTCTTCTGTGAGGCTCCATCATCCCTACACCTCACCCCTTTGATTTTGGGTCTGTACTAGGGCTGTGCAAAACTTCGGTCTCTGACTCAATTCGGTGGAGATTCGGCCCCATTCAGCAGCTGAATCTCTGAATCCAAATTGAATCAGGAGACCCTTTAATCTTTCCGAATCAAATCAGAACCCTTCAAATTGATTTGGAGAGATTCGGAAAAATTCGACGATTTGGACATAGACACAGAATTAAATGTTTTTTCTACATACCTCAAGGTACCAGGTAGCTGGTGAACGCTGAGATCCTGGGGCAGATGGAACATCCCACAGGTATGCACTTAGTAGCAGACCCAGAAGTGGACCAGAAGCACTTCCAGTCCATGTCCGGGTCCACTGGGGAGCACGCGGGAGGGTCTCTCTGTGCCCCCCCAGCTTGGTGACTGGTTCCTCCTGGGTCTGGAGAGCACCCAGGGTCCCCCTGTGGCCAATCGCTGAGCCAGAAGGGCACGGGGGGTCCCCCAGCGCACTCCCCAGCTGACCTGGAAGTGGATTGAACATACTTCCAGTCCACTTCCAGGTTCACTGCTGAGCATGTGGGGGGCCCCCCGTGCTCCCAGGGGACACTCCATCCACCACACCATTGCAGCATTCACGAGCCACGTTTGGTACCTTAAGGTATGTAGAAAAAACATTTAAGGCTGTGTCTATGGCCAAATCACTGATTCTCCAAATCAGCACTGAATCTTCAGATTCAGATTCAGCCAAATCGAATAGGGGAGAGTGATCTTAATCAACTAATGGAATCACCGTCCATGATTAAGGCTGAATCCAAATCCGAATTCAATATGGCCCATTTCACACACCCCTAATCTGTACCCACTCAAAAGCGGTAGCTGTAGCTACAGGGGTGCCAGATGGGTTTTGTTCCCCAGCAGGTTTTACCAGTCCTTCTTAGGATGACTTCTTCCCATCTCAGCTGCCCTTGTGGCACCTTTCAGCCTTGTGGTATGTGAGCAGAGGCTTTTCTGGGTCTGCACCATTGGGTTTGCCCACCATGGCTTCCATGCCAATACCTGCTCTTTCTCCTACAGGTACTTAGTCACCCACAGTGTCTCCTCTTCTGGAGGGACCTCTGGCCTCTGGAAGGACTCCCTGCTGTGCTGCTGCAGGTAAGCGTGCTGCCTGCCTCTGCGGGAAGGTTCCAACAGAAACTGGAGCTCCTGCAGCCTGTCCTGGCAACCTGCCCTTGTGGGAGCATGTTGGTCCCACTCCAGCTGCAGGGAGGATTTTCCTTTTTTCCTCCACTGAGGAGTTCCTTTTGTCCCAGGAGTCCTCCAGGGCCAGACCACTCTGCAGGCCCTCTTCTGGTCGTGTGGTGCCAGCCAAATCCCCAGCAGACTGGCCACCTGGATGCTGGCCCTGCAGTGAGTGTGCCATGTGCCTGTCACAGTCAAGAAATATGACCTACCATTTTTGCCAGATTTTGTGTAATGCCTCAGAAAAGTGAGACTACTTTTTAAAAAAACAAAATTAATTCTTATTAGCTGTGGGCCTTCCTTGCAGTTGCTTTTGGGAAAATGAATTCTAACATAATAGAGCATGAATGTTATTTGTTACTTGCCAACACAGTCATATTTATAAAACAATTTAAAAGTACATGTGAACCATAGCACATGTATAAGGATTTTGCAACATTGACTATGCAATCCCTCTGGGTTTGCTATACCAGCAGTATCTATTGTGTGGGCACTTGTCATTAAAGTTATCTCTATGACTAATTATGAAACAAGAAAGTGTCTAAACTTATCATATCCTTTTGCTATAATAAATGGATAATCGGTAATAAATGAAAATATTGATAATCACAATATATGTTATATTGTTCTTCTGTGGAGAATACACTATACGCCAGTGATGCACAGTCCTGATCTCCTAGAATCTTCAGTCCATGAAAGGGAAATAGCAAAAGCAGCTGCTCCTGGACACCTTCACTTTGGCTTCAGGTTTTATTTCTTTATAAACAACAAAGAGTGAACAGATAAACTTCCTAATGTGGTCATTGTCTGGCAGAAAGCTGCTCCTGTTGTCACACAGGCTTCTGGCAGAACTGAGCATATCGTGGACTCTCCTGTTGGACTCCCAGAAGCTGGTTGTTAAAGTAAACATAGATACTGATATTCAACCCCAAGGAAAATCCACCAATATTGCCTTCGGACATCTCCAAAATCATGTCTTTGATTATAACATCAGGACCCAAACCAAACTTCTCATCTACCAGGTTGCTGTCATCCCTAGTCTGTTGTGTGGGTGTGAGATTTGGATGACAGTGAACATTCCATATAATTTGGAAATTCAGAAAATATTCCATATATTTTGGAAAGACAGAAGAATGAATGCCAGCATTCTGGCTCAAGCAAACTCCACCAGTATTGAAGCTATAGCTATGTTTATATGGCACCAGCTCTGTTGGATAGGGCATGTCATAGCAAGGCCTGACAACTCCCAAAACAGGTTCTATACTCCCAACTCACCAGTGGTCACCACTCTAGATTTTAATCACAAACCCCACCATTATAATACAGAATAATACAGAAATTATTATTACAAATCCCACCATTAGACCAACTGGCCTTGATCTCCCAAGACATCTTTGGTCTTCTCTAAACCAAATCTGGACAGGACATAGCAGATTTAGATTTCTTTTATGTCAATGGTGCTGGACTAGCTCACCAAACTGTGACTGTGATGCCTTTTTTCAAACTTTGAGTCATATCATGTCTGAATGCCTTCTTTGTGCATTTAGTGGAACGCTATTGGATCTGCACATTACTACACCTGAGGCAATCAGCTGACTGAAAAATTTGGACATAAAATTGTGAACGTATTTCTCCTCACTCTGTGATCACTGTATCATCATACACTAAATAAAAACCACTCTAGAGGTAGGAAAAAGAAGAGATTTGAGAAAGCCAGTCTGAAGAAATGCAATATCAACATCAGTACCTGGGAGACTCAAGCATTGAATTGTTCCCAATGGCACCATGATCTATGACAAGGCGTCAACCATTTCAAGCAAGCTTTCCACCCTGTGAAGGCAAATAGATGAAAGAGACAAAGGGAATGAACTGTGACCCAACATCAGCAGGATTTACTCCTTCCTCCTGGAACTATTTTCCATGTCTGCAGTAGACCTTGCAGATCAGCCTCCTCAGTCATCTGTGGACTCGCTGATGACTAGCTTATTTACTGGAGTGCTGTCATTCTTATTGAGGTACTACCAATGCCACAGATGCTAGAATATTTCCCCAACTGGGCATGTATAGTATACCTAATGTGGCTGCCAGCAATTGGGACTTCCCCACTGAGCATGTTCAAAAGCAGCTCACTGACCTCCCTAAAATGGATGCACTATCTGCTCATCGTTTCACTTGGCATGCTTAGGTTGCATTTTGAAAAGTTCCCTACTGAAGTACAAGGGGTTGGAAGGTAGGGAGCAGCATGTCATGTTAACAAACATTTTGTTTTCCTTAGGAAACCTCTTTGAAGGCCAGTGTTGCAGAGCACTTAGGTGCCCTGCTCCTTTAGAGAGCTGAAACTGCTAGGGAGAGAGTCCTAGCAGTGAGTGGGAAGCTGGCAGGGGGTGGGGGGGCAGTTTGATACTTGGAAATTGTATCAAATTTGCAGGTATCACATTTAGAGCCCATGAGGCACACATGCAGCACAGGGAACATTTTTTTTCATTCTCCGCGTGCCTCTTGCAATGTATCAAACTGTCTGAGATGCCGAAAGAGGCACGTGCATGGTCATCTGGATGTGCCCAGGTAGGCTTTCCATGTGTCTTACAAATGGAAGGATTGAGTAGAATAAAAAGCTAATAAAAGAATCAAAGAGGCCCCAAGACATTTTTTTTAAAGTTATTTTTTAAATTTCCTCCATTTCCAGGCAATGAATTACTTTCTGATAATGTAATAAGAAAATTATGATGCTAAGGAATGTTTCCCATGCAGATAATTTGCAACACTAGAATAGGCACAATAGGAAACTGTATCCATTGAGGCTTGGCTGTCTGGATGTTTTCCATTCAAAACTTTGTTCTATTTCATCCCTTTCAGATGACAAAATTTTTGCGTTGGTTGATTGTTACTGAATTACCTCCACAGAATTGCCTTTTTACAGTAGTCAGGAACAGGTAATGTTTTTAGATATTCCCTAGAACAACGCTGAATTATGCAGCTATAAGAACCTTTCTTGTTCCGAGTGTTTCTGAAATAAACTGGAAGAATGACATAATGGATATCATCATTATCTCTCTCATCCATGTTGCTTTCAGATGGGGGAATGATATTGTGTACAAATATTCAGTGAAGCTCCTTTTCCAGTGAGGAAAAAATACACAGCCATTATAAAACACTTGTGAGTCAAGAACAATGTGTGTCCTGCACTTTATAAGATAGCGCCCAAGTCAATTAATGTTTGGGACCTCATTGAGGTTTTGTACCTGTAAGATTCAGGAAATGCTTCCCAAATATATGTAGGTCTAGTAAGGCTCTTCATTATGGTGCTACTTGTTTGTACGCCCAAAGCCAGGAAAAAGCATTTATAAATTGTTGCCAATTATAATAGTGAAAACAACTGAGTTGAGGAAGCAGCTGTTAGTGCATTGTGCCTAAAGAGACCAGAGGTTGCTCTGCACTTAGGGTGAGTGGTTGAATACAGGAAGCAGAACAGATAGGGTTAGGTTTTAGCATGCAGCAGCTTCTCATTTCTGCACTATATAATACTTAAATAAAAATAAGATAATTTTTTTTAAAAAAAGAGGCAGAGGGTGAGATCATAGCTCTGCTTAATAGTCTCAGCCAATAGGCATTTTGCCATTGACTTAAATAAGGCCAGGATTTCATCCAAGCTCTTTGGGCACTTATACACATACATTTATCTGCTCTGATGTGTCAGAGATCCGATGCGTCAGAACAGACTTGGTTAATCGAGTCTTGATTAAGTGAGAAAATGGTGAACTAAAATACCTTTGTGTTTTCATACAAAAGCACGCTGCTGCCATTTTCTGTGCCGATGCACATTTTGCCATTTATTCAAATGTGTGCACCACAGCACCAAGTGCTTTTAAAAGCACCTGGCGCTGCAGCACAAGCATGTGTACAAATGCCCTTTAAGCCTCACTGAAAACAAGGAGACAAAAAGCACAATTTTAGAACCTGTAAAAGACCCTGTATTTTTGAGCTGCATTACTTAAAGTTTGGACATTTTAGCTTATAATGGCCCTGCTTAGTATACACACTAAATGTAAAACAAATATTCAAAAGGTGGGGTGTTTTGGTTTTTTTTGGTTTTTGTTTTTACAGACCAAATTATATCATTTACTAAAATCTTACATGTAATTTAAATGACTAATTCCCAAATACTGATTCATTTTGTTTTACTATGTATTTTTATTTTACCTGTGCCACAAACCAAGGTCTACTTTGAATACTAGGATCAAGCTAATACTGGAATACATGCATGTGTATTAATCCTTTCTCAAAAAAAAAACTTGCCTGGAACTTGGATTTAAAACAACAAATAAAACAAACTTCTGCAACTCGCATGGACCTTAAATTGCCTTTTCATTTGTGACACCCATAAACATTTATGATGTTTGGTTTTTATTCCAGTAATTTTATACTGTTACTTTGTGTTCTTCAGTGATGTCTATTTATATATTGAAAACTCATAATGACTTTCCATGAAGCCACTGGCCAAGAGTCTGAGCCTGCAAACATTAATGAATGTGAATTGGTTTGAATGTTAATGTAAGTAAACCTATTTAAAGGTATATGTATTTATTAGTACTAGGATTAGGCTCTTAATATTTTGATGTATCCCTTTAAATATTTTGAAGATAGAAAAAGTTAACATTCCCACTGTAATAAAATACTTCAACCACTAAATAAAGGAAACTGTAGTAAAAATAGGAATATTTCCTGGATCATCAAGTTTAAAATGAATACAAACAAGAACAAATTCAGTTTCGGGGACGTTTTAGATTAGAGAGGTCAGCCAGAGAAATCCTCAAATAAAACAAAGGTCGGGGGAATATGTGAGACAAATATCTATTTCTGCACCCTTCCTCCCCATTTTTAACCCGTTATTGAGAATAAATCTACAGAACTCAATATGTTTTCCTGCTCTTAAGGGAAATAACCATGGAATTAATTTAAGACTAAAATGACTATAAATTAAAAAGCAATTTACATTGTCAAGGTGATTGCTATCATGAAATAGATAAATAGACTGGACATTCATACTTCACTATTATTATTAGAATAGCAGTGTTCCACAAGAGAGACTAGTCCAGTTTTAAGCATATAGCTGTCTGAAATTGCCCCAGTGCTGCAAAAATGAGTAGAAGACTGACAAAATTCAGAAATAAAAGAATACACTAGTGGGAAATCACACGGAAAGAAAATGCAGGCCTCTTTAAAAAGGGAACAATCATCTGAGATAATAATTTATATAAAAATCCTTGAGTACATACTAATCCATATAATTAATCCCCCTTCTCATGATGCCTAACCAGTTTCTATCTGTATAACAAGTTTTGCTAAAACCTTTAAAAAAAAACACATTTGCCAATGCCATCACTAGAAATATATTGCACTTTCATTGGAATCTATTCAAGGACTTTTTATAAAATCTTTAAAATTTTACAGTGTAATAATTCTATACCTAAACCTTTTTATAGTTGGGAAGATGACTTCCACAAGTACATTGTTCCTGAATACCTAAGGAAATGTTGGTAGATTCAGAAGTCTGATTCAAAGCCTATTAATATCAATGTGAGTCTTTTTGGGGGAGGGGGGGGGTTCCCCTCTTCCTTGATTTGAATAAAGTTTAGATCATGATCTAGTACAGATTTTCCCCCTCAATTTTACCTTTATAAAATGTCCTTCTTGAAATATTTACTGGCTTAATAATGCAGTAAACCTATAGAAGGAGTTCAGTTTAGGTGGCGTAACCTTCTTGATTATAAAGAAGTGCATTCTTCATTAAAATGAAGTCATGTGCATGTTCTGTCCAGTGATGTGCAATGTCATTTAAGACATTCCATCATTCCCTGCTTGAGCACTCATCTCTAATCTGATGAGGTGCCCGGGGAAGGGACAATGATAGCCAAGGCATTAAAATGTAATCAAGATATGCAAATTTATATCTAAATGTGATTTGCTTGGAAAGAGAAATTAATCTGGGCATGGTCAAATAAAACCGTGTGTAATATGGACAATTAATCACCAAATTAGCAGCTGTAGTCCCATGAGAAGGCTATGCAAATAGAAAAAAGCCCCCATCTACAGACACAATTAGGCCACTTAATACCAAACTCTAAACAAAACATAGCCCTTGGGACCATCATAAAACAAGCATTCAAGGCAACCTTAGTGGGTCATTCTCCAAATTCTGTAGAAAAATGTTTGCATAGTATCTTCCTTTCTTAAATTCCTTAAAACTGATTTTATTTGTCCAAAAAAAGTATGTATTTACCTGCAATTTACTGAGCAATAAGGCCTTGAAATTGCCACTAATCCTGCCTCACCATAAGACCAAAACATGCTTTCACATACTCACTATATCAATGATCTATATTAGAAGTGAGAAGAACTTTTCCAACTATTTGGGTTGGTCTAATAAAATAAAAGATATTGGATTTACCCAAAGAACCTTGTCTGCTTATGTCCTTAGACCAACGCGGCTACAACCTATGCCCCTGTATTAGAAGCTGAGTTTAAGGAGTTAATTCTCAGTCCCTAGTGCCCAGCTGATATAAGAGGCAGGCAGGGTTGTAGAGGAAGGAATTGCATAATACAGTCATAACTTGTAAGGACACAACTGCATCTACACAAGCTGAAGTGTTTGGAGTGTATGGTCCACTGCAAGCAACTAGGATTTTTCTGTTAATTCGGGTTTTTTTCTTTGACAAATGAGGGTTTTGCAACATTGACTTCAAAATGTCTTTTTTTCCCATGAAGAACAGGAAAATCTGATTATGCCTTTTAGTTTTGGATTTGTTCACCATTCATATGTGCCTGCCTGAGCCACAAGTGTGTCCCATGGTATTGTGGCAATGGTGCCTCATTCCCTCTGTGTTTCTAAGGGGCCAAGCTCCCAGGCTGCAATATCTTTTCCTTGATCCAGCTAGGTTCTCTTTTGTGACTGAGCCACCACAGTGCATTGTGGGAATCACATGCTTGCAATATATAATAGAAGGAGTTCTGACCCATTGGTAGGAATGAGGAGGTGTGAGACACTGCAATAGTTTAGATGTGTAGATTAACCTCTCAAAATGAAATGTTGTGCAAAATAAAAATGTTCAGAAATTTTTTCTTGTATGAAATATGTTAGTATTTGGATGCAGGGATTTTTTTTTTTTTTGGTCTCTCATTTTGCTAAAAATATATGTTGAATTATCAGAATTCCCACAAGTCCATATTTTAAGCAGGTCTGCCATTCACTTCATGGGAAAGGCTTGGTCAGGAATAATCTTTGAGGAGGTGTAGGCAGGAGGTTAAGGTGACAGAGGCAGAATTTCTCACTTTGAATCTGAGGCCCTACCCAAGTACATAAAAACCTATCTTTGAATACAAACCACTGTAAGAAATGTTGTTCAAAGTGCATCTTTCCTGTGTTCTCACAGTGCGTGCAAGTTGGGTTGCTGACATAAATGAAAGCTAGTGGAGCTCACTGTAAATTTATAAACCCTCATCTTGGCTTTCTGATTCTGTTGATCACAATCTGCATTTTTGCAGAAGTTCCTGTGTATTTTTAAAATAAATCTGTATTACTTCTGTTTCACTGGATGACTTGACTCTCTTTATGCCTTGTACCCTTTTGATGGTATTAGTATCTTTACAAAACCTGTAAAGCACTTTAAGAATGTTATTTTCTGAGTAACAGAACCTGTGTGTTCCCCACCATTGCCTCTTGCAAAATATATACATTGTCCTGCCAAGTACAGTAGATTTATACTATATCAAGGACACAATAAAATATGTACCTTTTACAGATTTGAAGGAAAACTCATTTCTCTGAGACAGGTGGTAAGCCAGATCCCACATTCATTTAATTCAAAGCTTTAGACCTGGGAAAATTTGCAAAATTTACAGAACTTGCCTTAAGGGCTTTGAGAGATTGTAGTCTTCTCTTTCTTTTTTTTCTTAAAGCAACTTGACATCCAAGGCCATAGTCTGCTATCCTGACTCCTACTGCATAGAAGATCACTTCATAGTAGTCCAACTAAAATCAAGAAATCTTTTTGCACTGACATATTTTCTGTAATGTTGGCCCTTAAAGTATCCTACAATGGAAATTCAAAGCACCTCTTCAAACTCAAAGTCCTAACTAGGCTGACTGAAAGTAGATCACTGACAATGAAATAAGAAGGTTCTCAATTTAAGAGGCATTTCCTCACCTATGTCAAGATGAGATCCCCATTTGGGAAACTAATCTTATGTTCTTCATAGGCACGTTGAGCTATGAAATCAGCACTCCAAATCAATGACTGAAATGGAGAATATCCAAAACTTCTGGGCAACCATTATTAAACTGGACGCAGTATCTGACAAGCCCCACTTTATTTAATCAAGCAATGCCTGTCCTTGTATTAATGTATCAAAAGTTTCTAGCAATGGAAGAAAGGTACATTATGGATTGACGGACCAAAATCTCTTCTAATTTTTTGAGGTTTACATCAGTTGTAAACCCACGTTAGTAACTTAGCAGATCTTGCCCTTGGAGAGAAATTGACATATTAGTTCTGAAAAGACCAGCAGTAGACCGAACTGTAATTATTACCTTTTATATAACTGTTTGTTATGACTTAGAAAAATGTAATTCTATGAAATAAGAAACCTGCGATAAAGACACCAGGGAAAGGATCCTATATGGAGCTGACAATAAATTAACTGGTAAGACAATGATATTGACAACATTTTGTTTAATTATTATTATGAAGATAATGTCATCCAGAACATCTGAATGGCATGTTGAGGGAAGCCGACTCCCTCCAGGGAAACATTTTAATTAAGATAAAATTGTCAGATTACTCTGAAATTCTCTGATTGGCAGTCTTTGCTACATTACTATTGGGGTTTTTTTTTCCTTACAGGAGATAACAGTAAAAATACAGTAATTAACCTCTTCTGTGAAGAACCACAACCAACTTGCCAAGAGCACACAGGTAGAAGTCAGTTTTTTAATTTATTTTTATGTGGCATAAATGTCAACAAGGATGAGAACATGGAAAGATGAATGCTTTTTCCAAACTGTCTTTATTTATCAGACCCCTTATCTGATTACTAATGCACACTGAGCATTTTTATCCTTCCAGTGCTCCTGTTTTACAATCAGAAAGCATCAATGCTGATAAGAAAAGATTGGACCTGATGTCATATTTGGAAACTAATTTAGTGGGAAATTGCACAGTGACAAAGTGCTGATGATTTATTTTTAATGGCAGATGCCTCATTAGTTATGATTTATTTAGATGACCTTCCTGACTGAATTTCCCTCCTCTCCTTACCCAGAGAGAGCAGAAGCGAACAGTTCTGATCTGAGGCCCAATCTTTGTACCCTTTACTTGCATTAGTAAATCTGTTAGCTTCAGTGACACTACTCATGTGAGTAAAGTGTAACAGGATTAAACCTGTGGATCATTATTACTGATACTTTTACATAAGCAATTTAATCTGTGATACTTGCCAAGTATCCTGAAGTGGAAGAGGAAATGTCATTTTCTTTAATTCATTTTTTAAGTTGATTTACTTGCATTTTCAGATCTGTTGCAAAAATGACCTTTTGTTCAGTTTGAAATGCAATGAGTGAGTGGTTGTATAAATGTTGAAAGGCTTAAACAAATAGCTGACAGGATATAATGTGAGGCTATAAGACAGTAGCAGATCTCATTCCAGGACCTGGACTAGCAGAGTACCCAGGAAGTAGAATCACAAAAATGTTTTGTTTTTCTTATTCACATCCCTACACCTTGCTGAAAAATTTCAGTGCAAAGAACTGCAATTATTATTACTAACAAACTAGCTATTTCTAATGCCAAAGCAGTTCTGATCTTTAAAATCCACCAACCCTGCCTTCCCTAGATATCTGTGAACAGTCCCATCTAGTGCTTTATCCTGTTGAGTTAATTGGCTATAGCAGGGGTTGTCAACCGGGGGTATGTGTACCCCTGGAGATACTTGAGATAGCCCCAGGAGGTACTCATGGTGGTGCGGGAAAGCGGTGCACGGTGGCAGCACGGAGTGGTGAATGGAGGTGGTGGCTACCACATGTGAGCTCCCCGCCCCCCCGCCGCCACCATTCACCACCCTGTGCTGCCTCTACACAACACTTCCCTGTGCCACTGGCTTTCTGTCTGGCCGGCTGGCAGTGCCCCTCCCTCCCCCCCTAGTCTCTGAAAGGGGGTACACTCCAGAAGGGGTACCCACCAGAAGGGGTACACTCCTTTAATAAGGTTGAAAACCTCTGGGATGTAGTTCACCAAAATCTCCTGGGTCAAGAAAGAACCAATGTCAATAGAAAGTTAGTTTTAGGAACTCAAGTAAGTCCTGATCCTTCCTCATTCCACACACAGACCTCCCACTGGTTTCAAGGAGGGTTCTGAGGACAGGATGCTTATACTATCAGGCTGAATTTCTTCAGTTTCTTGTTTATCATTTGATAATCTAAATACATTTACAGGCTCCTTTGATCAATAGTGGTTTAAAGTGACTTCAGTGAAAGCAAGACCAGTTCCTCTGGTGACTGCAATAACAGACAGTTTTTTTAGACTAAATATAAAGTTATTGGGCAATGTCCTAGCCCTCAATCTACTCCATCTGTACTGAACAACTCGTTTTTGTCAGTGTTTGGAGGATCATGTACTTCAGCTTACAATACAAACTTCTAAAGAGGCAGAATGATTAAAAACCAGTCATTGTAAACTAAAGTCAAAACAGGACTTTTGACATTGCAGTCTTGAGCATTGCAGTGCCAAACACCCAGGCATCTGGGCCCTGACTTATTGGGTCTTTTAGTTGCTGCTGCATTGCTCAGTTTTTTTGTACCTAAAAACAAGACATGTGCTCACATAGATGAATACTGAAGAAGAGCCAGGTGTCCCAGGGATCTATATTTTGAATGGAGATGCTCAAGATCATTTTAGACAGTATTCAAAGCTTCTAGCACAGATTGTCCAGGCAAGAGAGAGACACAGCCCAACCAATAGGAAGTTCAGAAAAGGGTGTTGTCTGGTCTGGGAACTCCACCCTTTTCTGGGGCAAGGCAGCATGTATGTAGGCACCTGCAAGCTAGATTTGTGTGTTGCTCATAGAGTGGAATTCAGTGGCCTAAACTGCTGCATAAGGAGTAGGGGTGTGTGAAATAGGCCCTGTTTGATTTGGATTCGAATTCAGCCTGAATCAGGGATAGTGATTCGATGTGTTGATTTGGATCACTGTCCCTAATTTGATTTGGCTGAATATGAATCTAAAGATTTGATGCTGATTTGGAGAACCAGCGTTCGGACATAGCCACAACTTTAAATGTTTTTTTCTACATACCTCAAAGTACCAGACATGGCTCATGCATGCTGTGATACTGGGACAGATGGAGCATCCCACAGAAGCACAGGGGGGCTCCCGTCATGCTCAGTGTTGAACCCAGAAGTGAACCAGAAGTACTTCCGGTCCACTTCTGGGTCCACTGGGGAGCATGATGGGGGCCCCCCCATACCCTCCCAGCTCAGCAATCAGCTGCGGGGGGACCCCAGGTGCCCCCCCAGACCCAGGACACACCAGCCGCCAAGCCCCACAGCACACTCTCCGGCAGACCCGGAAGTGGACAGGGAGTGCTTCTGGCCCACTTCTGGGTCTGCTGCCAAGCACGCTGGGGACCACCCCCTCCCCTGTGGGACTCCTATGGGACACTCCAACTGCCCTGAATCACAGCATTCACAAGCCACCTGGTACCTCGTGGTATGTAGAAAAAACATTTAAAGCTGTGTCTATATCCGAATCACCAAAACTTTCCAAAGCGATTCAGAGGGTTCTGATTCAATTCAGAGAGATTAAAGGGTCTCCTGATTCAATTCAGATTTGGAGATTTGGCCACTGAATCGGGTCGAATCTCTGCCGAATTGAATCAGTGACCAACGCTTCACACAATCCTAATAAGCAAGGCTGCATCAGATTGTTTGTTATTGAACTGGGCATAAGTTTACTCTTCCCATTACATTTTTTCTGAATTGTTTACACGTCACCATCCTTTTAAAAATGAGGCTGACCCTCAGCCCTGAGTGCTCTCCTTTCTTTTGTGCTGAGAATAATTGAAAATGTTTTTCTTGGTACCTATGTTCTGCATTTTACTCATTCACCAGGATTACCATATATTTTACCTTGGAAATCATACTAGACACCTTTTTAAGATAATCTTTCATCCTAACTTAATATAGGAGGGGAGGAAGAATAATGGCTCTTATGATCTGACAAAAGATTAATTTCCTGTATACATTTTACATATAAAAATAAAACTGTGTAGAGTGCACATAATGCTTATAACTGTGACAAATTCCATGACATTACTCATATTGACTGCTGTAATTTTCTCAACCCTTCTTTGTTTGAACTTTTATGGGTGAAAAAGCATGCAAGTTGGCTGGTATTTGGGAACCTAGATGTTGATGCTGGAAAACTGATATTCCACACTAGCACTGCCATGGCTCAAGGAAGGGATGATGGTCCCCCATACACAGTGTGAGGTCTGAGTTGTCCTTTTCTCCTCTTCCTGTATTTTCCTTAGATGGTGGAGATTTTAAGACATTTTTAGTGACAAATGTGTGCGCACATATTGCTGGGGGGAAAAATGCAGTCCATCAGGCATACAGCCTCCCAACACAAGGGCAAGAAAGTACCTTACCTGTTAAAATCTATATTCTGAAAGGTAAAAAAAGAAAAAAAGAAGAATTTGTGCCAAGTTGTTAGTCAAATGTGCTCTTTCATCAGAAGACCTATCAATACCTAAGAAAATATCATAGTTTGGCAAACCCATCTGAACCTGAAAAAAAATCTGTCTATGCTATCCCCAGCAAATCAAAAGCATGGAAACCACCAAGAGACCCACAAATAAAAGAGAAGGAGCAACATAAAATGCTCAAAACTGTCCTGAGTAAAGGAAGATGTCAAAAGCAAAGGAACCTATGGTCAACATGAGACTGTTTGGACAGGCCAGAAAGATGCTTTTTTGATTGCACCCAAAAAGACTGGCCAGACATGAAGCTTACTCAATCCGATGCTCAGTTAATGTATTCCAAAAAGACTTATGCTTGTCTTTCTGATTTAGGAATCAGAATGGTGCTGAGCTACTGCACATGCTCATACCAAATGAACTGGTGCATAGCTATGAACTGACCTAGGTGCTAGCTGGCAGAGCTCTACATAGACACACCTCAGAGACTGGAAGTGCATAATCTTGTATTCACTTCAGGATGTAAAACACACAAATCCAACTCAAAGGTAGATAGGATTAATAAATACCTTATTGAATCAGACTTTCCTGACTTCTAAAATGGAATCCAGAACCCAGGGTTAGGCACCTAGGTTCTCCATATAATGCATGGGTAAGAGAGCCAAAACAATCTTGGCTCACACCCAGCTCAACTAGCTTAAACAACTCCAGGATTAGGTGGCAACTGAGCAGGAGATTTGTAATTTTGAAGTTGGGTACCAGAAGTCTTTTTGATGTGGCAAAGGAAATTATGTGAGGAGATTTCCCTGTGCCAGCATAAAAATTGCCTCCAGAGACTTTCCCCATATTGTTGCCTAAAGGCTGAAAATAGACTTGACTGGCTGAGTTTGGCAGATTTAAGGAATTAAACTAGAATCTGCAACTACATCCATCTTCTTCTATGTATTGGTACATAGTTTTGTCCATTTGGTGATCAAATTAATGCTGGTTCCTTGTCTAGGACTGAATGAAATGGTAAGATTGTTTTCAGCTGTCCTTAAACTTATTTGGGAAATGATTCTTCTTTCTAGGATCTGCTCTGTAACCTTGACTTTTGCCTTTGATGAACTAACTAGGCCTGAAAATTTCTTATTGAAAATTCCTACTGAAAATGGATTTTCAGATAAGAGATGGGACTTTTTCAAGGTGACCAGGATGATTTCTGTCAAATATTTTGTTTACTTAACCTCAGTTTTCTACCTGAATAAAAAAATAACATAAATGGAAAATTTGTTACCATTTCTAGCTCTTTGTGCCTTCCCCACTACAATCCATGAACTATGAGATCAGAAGTTCTGAAAACACAGAATTAGTATTTTTTTTACAAACAGTTTTGACTACATTTACTTGCCAAACCGAAGCTCTGGATTCTGTTTTCCCTAAAACCATTGATGGTAACCGATCTTTCTGTCAGAGCCCAGGGAACCTTCAAAGGTAGGTTAGCAGCTTAAATAGGTTATTCTTTTAAGGTTCCAGATTTCTTAGAAACAACTCCAGCAGCCAAAGAGATTTCACTGGCAGCAAAATCAGTGGTTCCACTGTGCAGGAAGAGGCAAGTGGGAGGATGGGCTTTAATAGTAGTGGACTATTCCTGCATGTTGCTGAGGCAACTTTGTGCCATTGCAGGAGGGAGATAAAAACTAAGAACCCAATACTGGATGTATTAAAGTAACCTAGAGCTATTCTGGCCACTGGGATGATATAGCCCTCAAAGAGAAGCTTCACATCTCAACAGGCAATTTTCCTATTCTACTTGAAGACAGCTAGTCCCTTTATTCAGGCAGAATGGATAACTCTTCTCTGCAGCAATGTGTTTGAAGAAGAAAACCATCTTGTTCAATAAATGCCACTGTATGATATGTTGCATCAGAGAAGAGATCATTGTAACTAGCTCTTGCAGTGTTTCCACTACAGTGGAATCATAATGATATCTCACCAAGAGGTAGAACCCATGTGGACGACAGATGGATCATCCCATAAAGAGCTTCCCCCACCCCACCTTAGTATCCTGCCTTGAAAACAGCTTACTGGCCGAAAACATACTTCTGCATCTGATACAGAAGTAGATTTGAAGTTCTGAGACCATTGTTTTGAGGTGAAGTCAGGATTTAATCCTATTCCACCTCTCTGCATCAAAGCAGATAACGGGAATAAGGTAAATGTAGGAATTAAATTGAAAAAACAAAACAAAACAAAAAAAAGAGGTATTTGATTGCATGGCTTTTTCCTGAAGAAATCTCTCTCAAAATCAGTACAATGTGAAACCATCCATGCAACATTTGAAAACCGAATTGGTCTGGAGAGCATGCTGAACATTGTTATATTAACATTGATTTTTATTTTTTTTACTAGAGCTACTTTTTTATAAATGGCAAAAACATTAGCAAACTGCCAAACGCTATTCTCCACTTAATTTCAAGGTTGGAAAGACTTTAGACATAACAGCATTTGGGGAATGCATGGAATATTAGGGGAACAGGAACTGAAGGCTCTGTTGCTCATTTTTATCTCAGAAAACTTGATGCTCCTGTCTAATTTGAATAATTGCAAGCTTCAAAGGGCTGACAAGGTTCACCTACGTAAATCATTTGCATTATCTGCTGCATCTGTGATCAATTGAAGCTTTCAAGGCACACTACTGAAAACCATTTTTACCCCTCACCCGCAGCCTATGTTCCTGATATGAGTGGATCTGTATACAGTGAAAATAGAGAATATTGCAGTGGTAGGAAAGGTGATAGGGACACAGTCCAAACCAAAAAAACAAGGAACAAAATATTCTCGCCTAGTGAATTTGATGGGAAACCTGTTCTATAAACTACTCTATTATAAAAGCACAACATTTTTGCAATATGTTGTACTCTGCTTATGTAGAGTATATTGATGGATTTTTAGAGTCTCTTCTGTATCTGATTCATCTCCAAGCCTGGCTGTGTGCATATATTTGCTTATCTTACAAATTTATCAGTCAGTTTTTCTTACCCACTCACCTGACAGGCTGATAAAGCTCAATTTTTAAAATGAAAAAAATAACACAGAGATTTCCCCCCCACCACCACCACCCCCTGAGATCCTTAAACTTACATACTTCTCTAACCAAAAACCAACCTTAGATGAGTTTTGCATGGTGTGGAATAATCAAGAACAGGCCAGGGATTTCTTTCACTAAAACTGATTTTCATTCTTTATAGTTAGGGTGCATATGAGTGTTGCCAGACTCTGGCTAGCATTCTGAGGCAAATAGGGAAAAGGGAGGAGCTGCTTGAGTGGACTACATGCATCTATATTACCCTGTTAGCTAGTGCTTCATATTTTCCTAAATCTGAAAACTGGCAACACTGACAGATCCCATTGATTGCAAACCAGGTCAATCATTTCTCGCCATTTCCAGTTGAACACTGACGATTGCGGGATGGGGGGACCTGCACTTTAACGTGCTCAGTAATTGATGTGTAGAAGCAATCAACAACACTAATCGCTGCATGGTGAAACTTCATGTGATATAAGGGTTTCAGGGTGTGAGATGCCTCTGGCTTTCATGCAAGCCAGCAGCTAGGAGGGAGATTATCAGAACCCAAAGCTTATCAGCCCATCAAGAAAGCATGCTGGGATGTTGGGAGACTGCAATTTAATTTAAACCAGGAAGGGGTCTGGAACACAAGTTACATAAACTGGCTTGACAGAAATCAATTGTGTCTGATACTATATTAACCAGGTTTATCTTAAACTAGTTTCAGCCACTTTGAACTGGTTTATGTGCACTGAACTTCTGTTCTGTTACAGGTTTAAACCAGTTTCCGATCACTTAAACTAATTTATGTGTAACTTCTGTCCCTAGCCAAAAAGGCTTAATTGGAAGATCTTCCAGCTTTCTATGGCTGACATTTCTCTTGTCTGACATGGCTTATTTTGCCCATGTTGAGTGTTCTCTACCAAAGAAACTCTGTGGTGCCCCTGCAAACACTGAGTTCCAAACTGGTTTAATCATGGCTAGCATTAGAATTAGGGAAAAACTTAGGACAAAGTTAAGCGGGGAAAGGAAAAATAAAAAATCATGTTGCGCAATAACTTTTTAATGCCACGCACACGGTGGCATATCAACTGGGGGAGGGGGGGGGTGTAGGGGGCCATGGCCTCTGGGCACCGGCCTGGGGGGGATGCCCAGAGCTGAATCAAGGTGGCACCAATGCTCCCCCTGCTGCTGCCACCAACAGCTTTGCATCCAGCCGCTTGCCACCCACCCCAACCCAGCCACGTGCTGCTGCAGGAGGGGAGACGGGTGGGCATGCTGAGATACCCGTGCACTCTCAGCCAGGATTGCTCATGGATCACTAAACCTTAGAGGGAACATTGCTTTCATGTGGTAATGGAGATTTAAAAAATAATTTCCATACTTTCAATGTTCTTTCACCAGCTACTAGTCGCACAGTTACTGGTTTTTTGGAATACAGTCAACATCAAAGTAAAGCATTATTTCATGGTGAGAGAATGAATTATTGCTTATGCTTGGCAAATTATGATCTCCCAAGGAGAATGCAATGAGTTCTTTTTTTAATAACTTTTTAAAATATATTTCTATTAAATTAATGGACAACCACCAAAAGAACTTAGAGCCAGGATTTGGCAGAGATCTGCTTCTCTGTTTAATTCAGGGCAATGTGTGCTTCATTTCTTTATTTTAATTTGTTAATATGAATTTAAGGTGACAGAGTCTTCCAGCCAACATTCTTTTAGGTGACTGCAGCCTCTGACTTGATTATCTTCAGAATCCAGCTCAGCTTCTTCAGGTTTTGGGGATGATATTACTTACCACGTATGTAGTTTAGTGCTTTTTAGCATCAAAATGCTTGATCAATGTTAAAAAATCAGTTCTAGTGAATAGAGCAACAGGCATACTGTGGAGTAGTTGCACACTCAATGGTAGCAGATGAAGGTGTTAAGTTGGCAGATCAAAGGTAGGATAACATTTACTCCTAGTTTGGTGTAAGAAATGGGGCAAACCAATATGTAATAAAGACATATCCAATGTGTAGTTTGGTAGACTGGAAAGCAGGAGAAAGAGGTTGTTCTGTATGTGAGTCACTGCAACCCTCAGACACATGATTTGAAAGTGAACGCTGATTTTAGTGCCTCCAGTTGGATGGTAATTATTATAAGCTTAGGGTTCTAAAGTTCAACCTTCTCCCTTTCTTGCATGTTAGAAATTCCTCAATCCTTCAGCCTTTCCCCCCTGTAAAATGGTGATAACAATGTAGGTCAAGCTTTGTAAAGCATGTTATAATCTATATTAAAATCCTTCAGTATACGTTAATAAAATCGTCAATCCTACAAATGATAGTTTACAGGTGCCTAAGTGTGCTGCTGACTTCAGCAAGGCTTTGAGTAGATCAGCAGGCTGCCCCGACATTACCAATGGCAGATTCAGAGAACAAATACTATTTGTATCAATCTTCTGTTATCCTAAAATGATTTCATTAGTAGCTAGCTGGATATACCAAGTGCTTCTACTTTTTTTAATTGGTTGTTTGCTACTCTCTGAATCGGATGCTAACAAAACTCGTTTTGGGCTGATTGAAAATATGTGCCTGAAAGAATTTTCATAATCTTCGGAGATGACAAATTATAACAAATCACAAACATGTACATTTTCAATGAAAATAGATTAATAGATTCATAGATGTTAGGGTCGGAAGAGACCTTAGTAGGTCATTGAGTCCAACCCCCTGCCCTGGGCAGAAAAGAGCGCTGGGGTCAGACGACCCCAGCTAGGTGCTTGTCCAGTCTCCTCTTGAAGACCCCCAAGGTAGGGGAGAGCACCACCTCCCTTGAAAGCCCATTCCAGATTCTGGCAACCCTTACTGTGAAGAAGTTCTTTCTAATGTCCAACCTAAATCTGCTCTCCATAGTAATCATGCATGGCTTCCTTTATGCCTTAGGATCTCCTGTACTGTGTGCAAGTGAATCAACAACATACAACAGATGTACAATATCTAAGTGCTAGTAGTGTTAGAGATATCTAAAAAAATACTTTCAGGGTAGAAACACATATTTGTATAACTGTTTACTCAACATAAATAGAAAATGGATACTTCAATTATGGCAGTGACACAAAGAAATCAAAACTACAGAGGAACCAACTGTTCTGCAAAGAGTGTAGATTCAAAAGAGAACCAGTAATAACTTTTAAAGGCCTAAAGAAAAAAGTTATATTTGTTTACCTGCATTATTAAAAATAAAAACTTTGATTTTTAAATGTCAGGTCTATCATTGGTTATGCAGATGGTCATTTTTATTGACTTCAATGCAAGTATGTATATAACCAAAGATAAAAATTGGCAATAAAATCTAACTTAGTTCTTATCATTTTTATGTTCTTTGTTTTATTTTTACACTCAGCCATCCAAACAATAAAATTAGAATGTTCTTGCCACAGGGCAAATTAGTAAGAGACAAACTGATTTTAAAAAGGATCACAGAAAAATGTGCAGGTACTTTTTCTGCATATGCCAGTTTTGTGCAAACATTATTGCATGCATGAACAAGTCATATGTGCCCAAATATGTGCACAAAGCATGTATATGCCACATTTACAATAAAGTATGCATATTTCATAGTTTCATACTTGTTTGGTTCGGAAGGGACCTCAATAGATCATCGAGTCTGACCCCCTTTCCTGGGCAGGAAAAAGCGCTGAGGTCATATGACCCCAGCCAGGTGCTTGTTCAGTCTCCTGTTAAAGACCCCCAAGGTAGGGGAGAGCACCACCTCCCTTGGAAGCCTATTCCAGATTCTGGCAAGTCTTATTGTAAAGTAGTTCTTCCTGATATCCAACCTAAATCTGATCTCTGCCCATTTGTGGCCATTGTTCCTGGTTATTCCAAGGGGTGCCTTGGTAAACAGAGCATCTCTTATTTCTTGCTGCCCCCCCCCCCCGATGAATTTGTAAGCAACCACAAGAACCCCTCTCAGCCTTCTCTTGTGGAGATTGAAGAAATCCAGGTCCCTCAGTCTCTCCTTACAGGGCCTTACCTGCAGGCCCCAAACCATATGAGTGGCCCTCTTCTGGACCCTCTCAAGTTTATCCACATCCCTCCTGAAGTGCAGCACCCAGAACTGGACTCAGTACTCCAACTGCAGCCTGACCGGTGCCGCATAGAGGGGAAGGATCCCCTCCCGGGACCTGTTCATGATGCACCTGCTAATGCATGATAGAGTGTGGTTAGCTTTACTGATTACTTCATGACATGGATGGCTCATATTCATCTTGGAGGTAACTATGACTCCGAGATCCCTTTCTGCCACTGTGCTGCTGAAAAGGTCATCCCCTAGCCTATAGGTGTATTCATAGAATCATAGAAGTAGGGTCGGAAGGGACCTTGTAGATCTCCAAGTCCTACCCCCTGCCTGGGCAAGAAGAAAACTGGGGGTCGGTGATTCCTTTTCCCTAGATGCAGCACTTTGCATTTGTCTTTGTTGAACTGCATCCTATTCTTTTCTGCCCACTTTTCCAACCTGTCCAGGTCCACCTAGATTCGATACCTTTGCACTACCACTCTCTGGGTGAGATGCTTAAGCCAATTTGCCACCCACCTTACCATGTAATCATCTACATCACAGCTGCTCAGTTTGTTTATGAGAATAGGATGAGATACCATATCGAAGGCCTTCTTAAAATCCAAGTAGATGACATCTACCTCCATGAACGTTGCATGGGCATGGAGACCACCCACAGGCAGTGGCGGTGGTAGCAGCGGTGGTGGTGTGGTGGCAGCAAGTGGAGAGCTCCTGCAGGTGGCTGTGGTGGTGTTGGCGCCAAGCTGGGTGCGGCGAGTGGCAAACACCCACAGGCACTGCCGGCATCGTCGGTGGTGGTGGCTAATTGCAGGGGGTGCGCTGCCAATCTTAGGGGGTGCCCGTGCACCCATGTGCACCCCCTACACATGGCCAATGTCTACCTCAGTTCTTGCATCTAAGCATTTTGTGACCTGGTCATAAAAAGAAACAAAGTTAGTCAGGCAGGATCTACCTGTTGTGAACCCATACTGGTTGCTCTTCAGCATTATTTTTCTTGCTTGGCTCCCACAAATGTGATCCTTGATAATTTTTTCAAAGGTTTTCCCATGGATAGAGGTGGGACTAACTGGCCTATAATTACCCAGATCCTCTTCCCTCCCCTTCTTGAAAATAGGGACCACATTGGCCCTTTTCTAGTCCTCTGGGACCTGACCTGAGCACCATGAGTGCTCAGATAGCTGTGCCAGTGGCCAATTCCTTCAGCACCCATGGATGAAGATCATCCAGGCCTGCTGACTTAAACACATTCAGCCCCTTCAGCTGTCCCTTTATTAGGTTGGTGCTGACAGTTGGTGGGCTGGTGTTCCTACTGTGCCTATCTATAATACAACTGGGAGATTTGTCTTGATCCATGTTCAGAAATATAGAGGCAAACAACTTATTGAAGAGTTCAGCCTTTGCTTTTTTATAAATCACAGTAAGTAGACATTCCATTGTTTTAGGTGATGTACAGTAAATTAATATATAAACCATGGAAATAGGAAACCCTCTTGATTTTAAAACTTCATTCAATTTCTCTAGGCAAAATATGATATTTCTATAACTGATAATATTGGTACATGTACAAGGATGATTTTTAATAATGTTCCTACTTTCTAAATATCAGTGATGAAAAAACATACAAAATGGGAATAGTTCACAAATTTCAATTAAATACAAACCATCTGCCAGCCAAGAAATAATCTGGCCAGAAGCTATCATATCAAAAAATCTTCCCAGAAGAATAAACACAAAATCCTAGTAATATAGGCATGATACAAATTCATATATTTTCAGTCCTGGAACAGAGGCATATTATTTATTCAACCCTGCAGACAGTATTTTTAATGATTTATTTTAGATTTTGAAAAATTTGATGTCTTCCTTGCAGAGATGGATTGGTATGCAAAGCACAGGTGAAGGGTCAAAGGTGTATGATGATTTATCCTATGGATATTACCATCAAATGTATGTAGTATATGGATTGAAAATAAGAGATATATTTGCACCAGTAACCCTTTATGGTGAACCAAGTTTTATTATGTAGTATAGTTTGAGTTTTTCTCCTTCCTTATTTGTACATTTACTATAAGGCGTATTTGCTCTGCTCCAATAGCAGTAATCTGAATGCGAAAAAAACCAGACTAATTAGGACTTTCTATTCATAGCACTCACTTTAATCTTTTCAGCTTTCCTTATGTTAAATCATACAGAAACTCTGCAGACATTAACTTTGTATGGACATAACTAATGAGCAGATTCCACCACCTAAGTAACTTGATTTGAATCAGTAGAGTTATTTGCAAAGTATAATCATAAATAGTTTCAGTGAAGATGTTACAATTTGGTCCTGACCAGGTATCATCCTGATTATTCCATAGTCCTTAGTCTTGCTCCATTTGTCATCAAGTATACAAATATTAGGAAACATGGAACCTGCTAGATGCTTCTGCTGCAGGCAGCAGTTCTTTGCAAGTTTTTACTTGACTGTTGTTCCACCCTGTTCCTGTTTAGTTAATGAGGCATGAAAGGATCCCAGCATATGGTGCTGAAAATGTCATTAGTGATCCCTCAATATGAGGATGACAGTCTCCCAGTAAATAGGGAAATCATTGGTGAGTCCATAGATGATTGAAGAGGCATCTGATTCAAGATCCACATGTTCAACTGCAGACATGACATATAGTTCTGGGAGGAAGGAACAGATCCTGATGATGTTGGGTCACAATTCTTCCCCTTTATTTGGCTTCAGTATGGAGGCAGAGAGATGAGAGAGTTTGCTCAGAATGATCAATGTTTTGTCATATCTCATGGTGCCATTGGAGATAGTTCAGTGCTTGACTCTCCCAGATAGTGATATTGATATTATACTTCTGGCTATTGAGGTAGGAGAAATACTGAACATTCTCCATGTATTGCCCTTTAATTTTAATGTATGGTTTGGGGTGAGTTGGTAAAATATCTTCATTTTCGTGAAGTTGACAGTAAATCCAAGCATTTCATACACTGCACAGAAGCAATCAAGAATGAGCTGGAGCTTTTCAATTGAGTGAACACACAATGCGAACATCAGTGTATTAAAGATCACCAATGGAAGTGTTGGTTTATCTTGAATTTGGAACATAACCTACTGATGTTAAAGAGATTCCCATCCATGCAATAATAGATGCTGACTCCAGATGGAATAAGATGTGGCATAGCTGTGATATAGATGGAGAAGCATGTTGGTACAATCACACAGATTGGCTTAGACAGGCCTGTTTTGTGGCTGACAGGCCTGAGGATTAGGCTGGTTAATGGTAAAGGTTAGGAGTTCGAGCCTGGGTGTAGGCAAATGATCTTCAGTCTGATTTTTAGGGTACAAAATGGTAAGGGGGCTGGGGCACATGGCTTCTGAGGAGAGGCTGAGAGAACTGGGCTTATTTAGCCTAGAGGAGAGAAGACTGAGGGGATTAATAGCAGCCTTCAACTACCTGAAGTGAGGTTACAAAGAGGATGGAGCTAGATGGTTCTCTGTGGTGGAAGATGACAGAACAAGGAGCAGTGGTCTCAAGTTGCAGCAAGGGAAGTTTAGATTAGATAATAGAAAGAATTTTCTCACTAGAAGTGTAGTAAAACACTGGAACAAATTACCCAGAAAGGTTGTAGACTCTCCATTGAGACGGGGGGGGGCACAGGACCCACAAAAAAAATTGTGCTCCCCCAGTGTGGGCCATCTGCCCTGCACTCACCCACCATGCCTTTGTAATTATGTTACATATTTGAACTACAGGACTTTACCATGCTCTTTGTGGTGCAGGCTATGCTGGGTGACCCCAGCCTTATGGGCCCCAATCCATGGCTCTGACTTCTCCTATACTGTGTCCCATGCCTCAAAGATGACACTATTACAGTCCTGTCTGGTATTGTTCCATTCCCATTCACTACCTGAGCTGAGCTCCACCTCAGCTCATGACTCCCTTGACTGCTAAGTCATCCTAACCAGTTATTTCTTAGTCTCATCCAGTATAAATTGTTGTTATCACCTCAGGCCATATGCACTCCACTCATACTAGGCTATTGTTCTCTCTACTGAGGCTTGCCTGTTGCTGTCTACTCAGGCCCTGTTCAGGCACTCTTTTATAATATGTGCTCAGGCCTCTATGGTCAGGCCTCCTTCATAATAGCCTAGCCTCTCTGGTCAGGCCCTCCTCTACTCTCTTAAGGACTGGCTTTGTCTGCTTAGGTCCTTCTTATCTTGATACCCTGGCTCTGCGAGCTGAGGCCTATCCTTATCTTGGCTAGCCTAGCTCTGCTGACTCAGGCCTATGCCTTAGGCCTGGCCCTGGTCAGCTCAGGTCTCGCTCCAGCCAGCTCAGACCTCTACTAGCCTGGCCGCAGCTCGCTCAGGTCCTAACCTGGCCTACTGGCTCAGGCCTCCTTTAGAATGGCCTAGCCTCTCTACTCAGGTTTCTTTCTCCTCCCTAGGCCTCTGGGCCCTCCTGGACCCCATGGTCTTTCCCAGGCCCCTTGCTTTTCTGTCAGGATGTGCTCCCTTAGCCTTCTCCCTCCATGCGAACCCACAAAGCAGTGGGGGCTAGGGCTTTCCAGCACGCCATTCTCATCTTTCACTGGAGAGACATAGTGTGCCATTTTCTGAAGGCTGCCCTGCCACAGGCAGTCTCACCACACCATCCATCCTCATCAGGGTGCAGTTTTTTGTCATGCCCAGGAGCGTCTGTCAAGCTACCCTGCTCTACCATCAAGCTCTCCTTAGGTTTCCCTTAGGGGTGTACCCTTCTCCCTTTGGGGGTGCTCCAGTTCTCTCTCAGTCTCATCCTGGCTCATATCCAACCATAGGCCCAGCTCCTTAAGCCTCCACCTTCAGGCAACTCTCCTAGTCCCTTTCATGTGGGCTGGGATGTCTCTGGCCTCCACCTCTCATCCGTGGTCCACACTGCACTGGGACCCTGGGAACCTCTATGGTCCTGACCCTGGGTTTGGGCCAGTCAGGGGCCAGGTCCTCTGTGGCTCTGGCCCGTGCCCTTACAGTAAGCATCTGCCATTCAGGCCTTTCTGGGCCCTGACCTTGACCAGGCCAGTCAAGTTGTAAGTGGCCAGCCTCTGTGGCCATCCGCTGTCTTTCTCTCTCTGGTGCCCTACACTCTGAGCCATAACCCACTCATACACACCCCTGTACCTCAAGCCCCACCAAGATCTTAACCATCATGAACTTTACACCCTGGTCTGGCATTGCTCTCCCCATGTCTCAGACCTCAGAGCTCTCAGAGTCTACTCACTTTCATCCAGTGGCCTGTAGACATCACCGAGTGCCTTGCCCAGCTCTCACAGGGCCACCCCAAGCTCTCCATGGCTTTCTCTGGGCTCTGCTCAACTGGCCTCTCACTCCTGGCCTTGGCCAAGCTGATGACCCTCTTAGAGTCCCTTGGAACCTCCTTGTAACAGGGGGTCTTCCCAGGGCCAGCTTGATGTTGGCACACCCACCTGTCTCTGGGTTAACTACCCACCTCTCTTTCCTGCCTGGCCTTGATGATAAATAATTAAGATATTACTCAGGTGGGAGACTACCCATTTAAGACCCTGATGACTAGGTGTGATATCCCCAGCTCCAAATCTT
>NW_005842371.1:73966-82568 GCF_000455745.1 Alligator sinensis | reverse complement strand
CCTATGCTGGCTAGCACTACAGACAAAAAGGACTTGGGGGTCATGATTGACCACAAGATGAACATGAGCCTTCAATGTGATATTGCGGCTAGTAAAGCAAGTAAAACATTGGCTTGCATCCATAGATGCTTCTCAAGCAAATCCCAGGACATCATTCTCCCATTGTACTCGGCCTTGGTGAGGCTGCAGCTGGAGTACTGCATCCAGTTTTGGGCTCCATAATTCAAAAAGGATGTGGAGAAGCTCGAGAGAGTTCAGAGGAGAGCCACACACATGATCATAGGTCAGGAAAACAGACCGTATGATGAGAGGCTAAGAGCTATGGGACTCTTCAGCCTGGAAAAGCGCAGGCTCAGGGGCGATCTGGTGGTCACCTATAAGTTTATCAGGGGTGCTCACCAGGATCTGGGGGAACATCTGTTCACCAAAGCGCCCCAAGGGATAACACGGTCAAATGGTCACAACCTCCTCCATGACCATTTCAGGCTGGACATAAGGAAGAACTCCTTTACTGTCCGAGCCCCCAAGGTCTGGAATAGACTGCCACTGGAGGTGGTTCAAGCACCTACCTTGAACAGCTTCAAGTGAAATTTGGATGTTTATCTTGGTGGGATCCTATGACCCCTGCTGACTTCCTGCCCCTGGGGCAGAGGACTGGACTTGATGATCTTCCAAGGTCCTTTCCAGCCCTAATGTCTATGAAATCTATAAAAACATGAGCCTTAGGTCTTTCAAAGATCTTACAGGCCTGGGCTTTCCCCATCCAGGACCATGCAGGGACTGGAGGTTATCAGCTGCCCCCTACCCACCTTTCACCAGGGAGGGTCACAGTTCTGGCATTTCCTGGGGCTGCCACACCACAAGGCCTCCCTACCTGGAAGGGTGCATTTTTAGGTGATGCACAGGACCTGGGGCCTCCTCCATCCCCATAGCCCCAGCCCATATACCTCCAAATTGTTCCTGGCACAACGAGTTTAGCAGGGAGATGTTCTTCCCCTGCTGGCTGGTCTTCAAACTGCTCCCCCTTAGCACAGAGAGCTGGGCATTAAATGGCCACCCTCATCAGACACCTGCCATCTCCCTGGCCTAGCACTTAAAGCGGCAGGTACCAACCACACTCCTCTGTCCCCAGTAGTTCCAACCCTGTCCTCCAATGACTTCCTTGAGCAATGGTACTCCATCCCCAAGAGTGCTGCTCCTTTTGCTCCACTACTATAACTGCCAACTTGCAGTACTCTGCCTGGGCTGAGGTCCTGACCCAGCCCAGACTCCTTCAGCCAGTTCTCTGTCCCAACAGTCACATGAGGCTGCTCATTGACCCCACCTGTCATCCTTTTAGTCTGTGGCCATCTTAATGAGGCTCAGCCTCACATGTCAGGCTTCCTCAGTTTCACTGACTTGCCTTAAAGTGGCAGGCACAAGCATTGCTGCCACATCCATCCTTGGTGATTTTTAAGACCCAGCTAGACAAAGCCTTGGCTGGAATGATCTAGTTGGGGTTGGTCCTACTTTGAGTAGGGAGTTGGACTAGATGACCTCCGGAAGCTCCTTCCAACTTTAATTTTCTATGATTCTATAACTCCAGTTCTAATAGTAAAGGGGTCCATTTCTAAGCCATTGCGTAAGATGGCTCCTGTCATGTCATCATGAAGGAGTCTGATAATAGTAACAAATATGGACAGGCATTCAACTCTCATCTGAATTTTCCATAGGGCCTTTCTATTGATTGAATCAAAGGTCTTAAGTCAATGAAGGCCATGTAAAAATCTTGGCCATGTAAATTTAGGTCAATGAAGGCCATGTAAATTTATTACTACTGTAGTAAACTTAGTCGTGCTATGAGAATCCTCTACTAATTAGGCATATTTTACATAAAACAGAATAAGAACCACAGCCAAAATCTCATATCATTTACAGTGATGTCAAACTGAAGCAATTTTACTTCATTCAAGTTACCACAATGAAATGAAAGCCAAATTTTGCCTATAACTCTGCTCTAGCAACCATCCAAATCAGCTTACACAAAAACATCATGAAACTGTAGGCATGGGAGGATGTTAAGACTACATTGCCTAAGAAACTTCTGGATTCAAGGTGGTATTTGAATAAGGCAATAATGGCCATTTGATAGATAGATTAGCAGAGACCAACTTGCCAATTGGTAAGAGAATATCTCTTGAGTCATGCAGCATCCAGTTCACAGATCTCAGTCATCCATTCCTTCCTTTCACATGCATCTCTGAAATCATATTCAAACTATCATATGATACTTCAAGGTCTAAAAATAAATTATACAGACTTACAGATCTGCTTTCTTCATTTTTGCTTAGATGACCATTTTGTGACAGTAAGAAACAAGCAGCAAAGTCAGCCATGTATACAAGGAATAGTTACAAGTTGGCAATGTTTCTTATATTTAGCTGTTTAAATTATAAGAGAGAAGTTTATAGCTCAGTTAAATTTTTCTTTGTTTGCAGGTAACTGCTTTGCTAATTGACTTCAGGATGCATCTTTTTTACATTGTAAGCTAACCCATTTCTATTGTTGAGTGATTCACATAAAAAGTTAATTAAGCTTTTGACCTGATGTCCCACTGATTTCTTGGAATAGGAAGGGTGCAGACCACTCAGTTTCCTAGGAAACCAACATGAGAGTTGAAATTGTTTCTCCAAAGCTGTTGAATTTCCCACAATGATTTTATTTTAAACAGAAAAATGTCCTTCATACTGGACGCATCTACATGAGCTGCTATGGCGACATAGGTCATCTCTACAGAGACATAGCATCGGGGGGGAGGGGGGGGGCACCAACCATGATGCTGCTGCTACTACGCAGTAGGGTTGGTGGAAGCGACCTTTGCACTGCCAGGACTGCAGTACTGGCAGGTACTGTACAGTCATTTAGTACTTGCTAAAGCAAGTACTAAATGACTGAGCAGTACTAACTGTGCAGTGGGGTGCATGTGTAGACACACCCACTGTTTTGCAAAACAGTATTGTGTCCATGCTGTCTGGCAATAGGCAGTCTCCCACAAGGAACAGGGAAATAAATTTATTTTTGCCTTTTTACCTTTTGCAGGGAGCATAAGTAATGGTTTGAAGCTGTCATATAATGACAGCCTAAAAGCTTTAGGCTTTCATTTGCCCATGAAAGAAATATAATGTGGACAGTGCAGATACAACTTCTCTCACACTTCTTTACCAAAGTGCCTCTACCCAGTTCAAGAGAGATCCCTTTAGTGTTTTGCTGAATATAAGAATCCCATTGACTTATCTGGACAACAACATGATTTTTTTTCCTGTGTTCAATAGTTGTGACAGCTGATATTTCATAAAGTATATACTGTACTTGAGCTTGAGAGGATGGTTTATTATGTGATACACTCCTATGAACCACAAAGGAGAAGGACTCAGGATTGAGACTCCTTAGTAGAGAGGATGAAAGGACTTTGTAGGATATTATAATAAGAGTGTTGGAGAAAGAATAGAATATATAAAATGTCAGCTAGTAGCTCTATAAACTTTTTGGTTCATCTTATCATCTGGTATAGATAACTCCATTGTATCCAATGAAGAGCTCCAGTTTATTTTTAAACTATATATTTAAAATAATAGAAATAAGTTTTCCAGGGGATTAAAATTAATAAGGGGGGGCTTCCATATTTTACTATTTCTGTAATCAGTAGTCACTGAAATTAGAAAAGGTTTAGCTGCTAAATTTGGATTCTATTCTGGATTTATAATTGAGTCAAATAATTTAATGTGCCAAAATTCACATGTGGACTCAGATGTTCTGAGGGTTTTGGATGAGATCCATTTTCCAACTATTCTGTGATTGATAATGCACTGTGTACCTTAAAATGACAGGATGCTTAAGACACATTTTATTGAATTATTAGCTTTCTCTTTAAAGGATTTGTATTAAATCTGTGTTTACGGGGGAACAGAAGAAAGTACATCAAATGAAAAGAAAAAGTCTGTGTATAACAAGCTGTCATTTTAAAAACAAATGGCATGAATCTTCTTGGAGGAAAAAGGAATGTATGGGCATTTGTACACATGTTTGCTAAGAAAATGATGGTGGCACACTTTTGAACTAAACACATCAAAAGTGTTTTAATTCAAAAGTGTACTGCTGCCATTTTCTGCGTACTGGTGTGCATTTTGCCGCTTATACAACTGCAAGTCAGCTTGAGTGCAGAGTAGACTCGATTTACTGACACATCAGATCTCTGGCACATTGTAGCACAAAAGGTATGTGTAGAAATGCCCTAAATTCTCATCTGTCCCTATTTCCAGATTAATGATATATTGATTTCCTATCAGAAACATGTACAGTTCTTGTTAGTATACGCAGCCTTTATTTTTTGACTGGTCATGGTTTTGTTCCTGTAAGTTTGTTTTGTAGATAGGCAGCGGACTGCAGGAAAAGCAGTTTGCCTGAAGTCGTTACATTTCGGACAAATGAATGTTGCTGTAACACTACAAAGTGAAAAGAAAGTGTGGCAAAAAGTAATATTTGGGGCGCATCTACACGTGCTATTACTGTGTGTGAATAAACTGTTGAGTTTCTTGCTCTGGAGTTTATTCATGGGCAGGACATGGAGCCAGGGCAAGGAGGCCTGGGTGTCAGCCTGCTAAGCCTGGGGCTGCTCCTGCCAGCTCAACATGCTATGGAGGGTCTGGCTGGAGTATGAGGGTGCTTCAGTGTGGGGCTAGCTGATAGGTAATCTCTTCAATGAAGCACTCTTGTGCCCTAGCCAGCCCCTCCAGCACCTACAAGTGTGGAGTTTTTTACTGCACAGCAGGATACTACTTGTATTTACAAGTATTTACTTAGTATTTACAAGTACTATCCTGCTGCAAAGTAAATTAGTTTACTCTAACTTAATAGGGGCCCAGCTGTAGATGTGCAACATTTACTGCACAGCTAATTAGTCAACTGCTCAGTAAATGTCTTGTGTTGACATGCCAAGGATGGAGTTTAATCTATCCCAATATGCCAGACTTCTGCATAAAAGAAAGTGAGCAAAGAGTCAATGTCATGTACTACACCAAGACAAGGTGAAATTCTTGTCTGGTTGAAGAGAGCAGCAAAAGTCATTCTGACTTAGATGGGGAACCCATTTTTTTAGTTGTTTTGTTTTGTTCTGTTTTGGGGGGTTTTTGGGGCGGGGTGTAGTATTTGAATGGTGCTGAGTGAAAGTGAAATTTCAGTAATGGTATTGGTTGTGAAAAAGAGTACATTATTCGTTGCATGTTAATCATCTGTTTATAATTAGCAAAAACTTTGTACTATGTTTTAAGAAATCCTGAATAGTAAATACAAAAATCTCAAAGTGTTTCCCCAAATTATCCCTTGAACAATTGCAAATAATCAGTACATTTGTAAAAGTCCAAGTCTAGTCCTAGAAAATTAGCAAAAAGAAATACATAATAAAAGAGCTACCTTCAAGAAAAAAGCTCAAGCAGATCCATATAGGTTGCTTAGGCATCCAAATTGTTAAATCCTTTATGGTCGAATCATAACTATATTCTCGGGATAAAAGGGATAATTCTTATGTTGTTACTCTTCACGATAGACATGGTTTTATATATATATCTTCATTCAAGGACTTAGGCAATCAGCACGTTTTTTATAAATAAATGAAAGGGACACATAAGAAGAGTGCTGGCTGGCATCTGAGTCTGTGGTTGGCTTTCTCAGACAATTTTTTCTCCTCTGTACTTCTCTCTGTTCTCCCTACTGCTTAAACTTGGGTTCACTAAAATAGCCTTAAAATAAGCAGGGTTATTGTAGTTTTTGTCTAGTTCTATAAATATACCATTCTGGGAACTATAGTCATTTGATTTAAAACTACCTCAGAATATGAGGTCTTATGAAATCTCTACCCACTTCTCCTTGTATGGTTAAAAAAATGCCCTTTGTAATTATTCTTTCCAGTGCCAATGTAATTTGGTGAGAAAATAGATCTTAAAATGGCCTTATTCCTAGGAACATGCTCTACCGATACTTCATTAATCTGAAAACCTATGGTTCCTCCAATATGCAATATTAATATACTAATATTAATACCCAAGTAGTTCATCAGGATAACATTTTTTTTTCCTAATGGAATAACTAACTGATATTTTTAAACATAAAAATAATGAGATGCTTTAGGAAGGGTTGTGTTGCCTCTTTTAGAGGGATGCTTCTGGGTGGAAAAGAATTGCATCTCTGACTCACTTAAATTATATTATGCAAATTTGGTTTTGAATTGAGGGTGACTAATTTAACTTTGAGCTGCAGTGGGAAGTAGGGACTGCTCCAGCCTCTTCATGTAGCCCCCAACAAACATACATACACATGTGAGTCATTTACATAATAGACTAGTTCCGTTTTTACCAAATTGTTGCTGTCTCTTTCTGCTGCTAAGATAAAAATGGAAAACATGAAGAAGGCTAAATTATTAATAATCAACATTTTCTCAATTATTTGTAAATATATCAGAAAATAATCTTTATTACCCACAATAATTTCAATCCACAGACACCACTGTTGTAGCTAATGAGATGAATTTCACCTGTAAAAAAATTACATTTTGAAAAAGAAGGTTGAAACTATGTGTAACTTCAGTAAAAAAAATTAGAGCAATAAATCGTGTCAATTTTCATTTCTTGTTTAGTATTTTAGAACATTACTAATCTGAATATATTAAATCCTCCCCACCCCTCCTCAATGCCCTGCCCCCCACCCTCCTCCAAGTGACTGCAGTGACAGTTTCCAAGTTCTGGGATGCTGTGATAAGGGAATGTGAGTTTTTGGCAAGAAATTAAATAATAATAAACCTAGCATGGACTCAGTAGGGGTGATATTGTTTAATGTCAGCAATGACTGAAACTGCCTTCCAAATGATAGAGGCTTTGTGAGCCTGTTCTCCTTAAATTAATTTCTGCTTCTCAACAGCCATTATCTTAAATTGCATATTATATAACTAATGTCAACTCCTTCCAGGCAAGATCACCATTTCCAAAGCAACCTGATGATGCATATTATGGAAAGGTTATTTTTCTGTAAACCAAAAAAGAAACTACCATTCAGTGAGGGACCAACACTTTCCCTGATCTTCCTCTTGTTACTGACATACTTGTAGAAACCCTTCTTATTACTCTTCACATTCTTTGCTAGCTGAATCTCCGAATTGCCCTTTGGCCTTCCTGACTTCATCCCTGCATGCCCAAGTAATACCCTTATACTCCTCCCTAGTTGTTTGTCCAAGTTTCCACTTCTTATCAGCTTCCTTTTTGTGATTGGTACTTCCTGGGTATGAGGTGCCCTGGCAAAACCAGAAGTGGACCGGAAGTACTGGAAGTACTTCTGGTCCACTTCCGGGTTTGTCACCGAGTACATGGTGCTCCCCCGCCCTGCACTCCTGTGGAACACTCCATGTGCCCCATTATCACAGCAATCATGAGCCACGCCTGCTACCTCAAGGTATGTAGAAAAAATTTTTAAAGCTGTGTCTATGTCCGAATCGCTGATTCTTCGAATCAGCATCAAATCTTCAGATTCAGATTAGGCATTTAAGGCCAGTGAGGGAAACAGGAATCATTGGAAATGGGAAAGAAAGGTACAGCTCAGCTGTGGGAGTGAAGAGGAAGTCAAAATGTATCCAATGTAGTGGCTCACATGTCTTGGGAAAGATTCGGCTTTGAGGGATACTGCATGCAATGGGCATTATCATGTATTTTATTTAGATTGGCTGCACTAGCCTATTCTTTTTTGCCTAATATAGCCATGCTCAGTGTTGGCTGCATTTAATCAATTTCATAGGTGGTTTCCATTACTGAACACATGCTGCTTTTGACAACAGTTTAATGCTATGTAATGTGTTTAATGAGGTGTCCTTATATGCAAATGTAATATAAGGATCTTTTTTCCCCATGATGATTGCAGGAAAGAACATTGTCTTATATTTGAGTAAATATTTTATTTTGAACCAGTTCAGTATTGTGTGTGTACACCAAGGAGATCTGGTCAGTCCTCCAGGCATTTCACACACTATTCCTTCCCCCATTGGCAATGTGTAGGGGGTGCATGTGCAGTCAGTCACCACTCGCCCCCCCCCCCCCAACACTGCTGGCAGCATCTGTGGGTGGTCAGCAATCACCACTGGCTGCCACCACCACTGCTGGCAGCAACTGTGGGTGGTCGCTGACCTCTGGTCAGTGCTCACAGCCCCCCTCCCCCCGCCGCCACCAGCACCGGCAGCATCTGTGGGAGCTCCCCGCTTACCACTGTCGCACTCCTGCTGCTGCCAGTGCCACCCTGCCCCCATAGCCACTGCGGATATGCATTGTTCAGGCATTCCCCCTTCCTCCTACCCCTCCACAACACATGCACTTCTGTAACTAGCTGATCTGGTATGTGCTACCTGCTTTTTCTTCATTTTGTTAGCACTTTTTATTCATAAACTCTCTTCCACAGCTTGCTCAATAAAAAACAATCTTTCTAATGACTAGGTTTGTCATCACTTCCTACTTGATTGCAGACCATCATCAGCCACCCTCTCCCTACCTCCCCCACCCCACATCTCCTAAGAACCAAAAAAATCAGGCCA
>NW_005842371.1:68465-73956 GCF_000455745.1 Alligator sinensis | reverse complement strand
TCATGTAAATCAGGGGATCAAACTGCACTCCTTTTTGGGAAACAGGAGACAGCAAAAAAGTGACAAAATTGCCCATTCACAGGTCATCCACCTCCTGAGACAATGAATTGGTGCAAGCCCTTCCTCCTTTGAGACTTCTGGGCTGGGTGCTCACTCCCACCTCCTGGTGTCAGAGGCACAACACTTCACAGAACTGCAAACAGGTTCTGAAGCACTGACAGCTTAGAATGGTTCAATTGTTATGTCTGCGTGCACCCTAAAAGAACACTGGTTTAGCTTTAACTTTTGCCATAATTTGTTTCAGATAGTTGTTCTCTGCTTCATAGAACATTGAAGCTGTAAGTCATGGCCAGTGAAGCACAGTAGAAAATGTTGAAACTATGCACTTCCCAGCCATTTTGTTCAGACCCCTCTGTTCTTGTGACAGTGATTATGTGGGGAGCGCAGAGGAAAGGAAGTATTATAGCATGGATCCACCCATGAGACAGTCATTGTAAGAAGAAAAGGAAATGATGCAAAGGTCACTTCCTTTTAATACAATGGATTCTACACCCAGCGACCTTCTAAGCAAGACAGTTCCAGAGTGAGAGATTACAAAGCTTTCATACCAGCTTTGAGTTCTAATCTGCTCTCACTGGGTTCATCTTCTAGGTCAATGGTACAGAATCAAATGCTGTGTGTTTCTGTAACTGCAACACGTGTTTAATTAAAATAGAAAGAAGACAGGAAAATGAGTAAAATTAAATGGTATTTTCTCTTCTGAATTTTTAATGCTTTGTATTTGTTTTGTGTCTTCTTTATTGTCCATGAGTGACTCTGGATGATTTCCTGGTTCTACTGAAACTCCCATTGACTTCTGCAGTATCAGGATTTAACTTCTGTAGACACCGTGCCTTATTTTTTATCATCATCATCATGGCAAAATTGTAAACATTTCAAATGTCCTTTAAAATAAACATAGACTCAGAAAATTAGGGCTGGAAGGAATGTCAGGAAGTCATCTAGTCCAACCCCCTGCTCAAAGCAGAACCATCCCCAACTAGATCATCCCAGCCAAGGTTTTGTCCCCCTGAATCTTAAAAAGACTCCAAGGATAGAGAGTCCGCAACCTCTCTGGATAATCTCTTGCAGTGCTTTACTACACTTCTAGTGAGAAAGTTTTTCCCAAGTTGGGACCATTGCTCCTTGTTCTGTAGTCTGCCACCACTGAGAACAGTCTCGCTCCATCCTCTTTGGAACCACCCTTCAGGTAGTGGAAGGCTGCTATTAAATCCCCTCTCAGTCTTCTCTTCTCCGGACTAAATAAATCCAGTTCCCTCAGTATCTCCTCAGAAGTCACATGCAGCAGCACCTTAACAATTTTTGGTGCCTTCTGCTGGACTCTCTCCAATTTGTTTACATCGTTTCATTAGCGGGGGCCCAAAACTGGACACAGTATTCCAGATGTGGCCTCACCAGTAGCGAATAAAGGGGAAGAATCACTTTCCTCGATCTGCTGGCAGCGCTCCTGCTATTGCATCCCCATATGCCATTAGCCTTCTCCACAACAAGGGTAGACTGTTAGCTCATATTCAGCTTATCATCCACTGTAACCCCCAGGTCCTTTTCCACAGAGCTGCTGCTCAACCAGTCCCTCCCCACCCTGTACTGGTGCATAGGATTGTTCTGTCCTAACTGCAAGACTTTGCACTAGTCCTTGTTAAATCCCATGAAATTTCTTTTGGTCCATCCTCCAATTTCTTGAGGTCCCTCTGAATCCTAGCCCTACCCTCTAGCATATCTACTACTTCCCTAAGCTTGGTGTCATCTGCAAACATGTTAAGCATGTACTCTACCCCATCTTCCAGGACATCAATGAAATTGGGACACTTATGGAAGGTAAGCTCCTCACATCTCATGCAGGGCAGGCAGCAGCTCCTCCCCGAGGCAAAGTGAGGGGATGGAAACAGGGATGGGTCTGGGGGATGGGACTGGGGCTGGGGGGTGGCGTGGGCTCCACCAGCTCTGGGGAACTGCTCTGTGGGCTCTGCCAGCTCCAGGGAACTGCTCCGCTCCCCCACATCACCTTGGGGAGTGAGGAGAAACATGGCATCAGGGCTGGGGAGTGCAGCAGTTCTCTGGAGCTGGCAGAGCCCATGAAGCAGATCTCTGGAGCCAGCAGAGCCCATGCCAGCCCCCAGCCCCCAGCCCTGCCTTGCCTTACCTCAGGGAGGAGTTGCTGCCTGCCCCGTGAGAGGCTCTGTCAGCTCCAAGGAACTTCTCCATGGGCTCCACTGGCCCTGGGGAACTGTTCCACTCCCCAGTCCTGATGCCATGTGCCTCCTTGCTCCCTGAGGTGATGTAGAGGAGCAGAGCAGTTTCCCAGAGCCGCCGGAGCCTGCATCAGCCCACAGCCCCAGCCCCCAGCCCTGTCTCTGTCCCCATCCTGACCTCACCTCAGGGAGGAGCCGCTGCCTTCCCTGCATGAGGAGTGAGGCACTTACCTTCAGTAAGTGTCCCATGCTGGCCCCGGTGCTCTGCCGCACTTTGTGCCCAGCTCCTCTCTGGGCACGTGTGTGGCCTTAAAAATTTTGTGCACAGCAAGATTTTTACTTGTGCACAGCCATGAACGCACATAGCTTAGAGAGGAAAATGCCCACTGGGCACAGGGGTCCAGGACACCCCAGAGGCAATACTGGTGGTGGCAGTGGGGAGGAGAGCCTTGGCATGGGCTCCGGGTGGCCTTAGCCAGAAAGGCCCTGGCAGTGGCAAGGGAGGGCAGCCACATCCATGGCCACTTTTTCCTGGTGCCCAGAAGCAGCTTCTTCCCAGCCACCACTCATCATGGCCAGGGCAGGCAGGTCTGCAGCAGGCACTGCTGGGTCCCTGACTCCCTGAACCCCATTTCCTGGAAGCCAAAAGTAGAAACTGCTTCCAAGAAATGGAGTCCTGCTACCAAGCCACCACAACCCCCTTGCATGCCCGGGGTGACTGGATGCTTCACAGACCAGACTGTGCCTGGGCCAGGCAGGACCAAGGGACTCACCATGAACCAGACAAAATTCCTTCATGGGCTGGATGCAGTCCCTGGGCCATAGTTTGCCCACCCCTGATTTAGACCAACCTAACCAAGGTTAGTTCAATCCATATGCCTGGTCATGCATGCATTAACAAGGTTTAAATTTTCCTGCAATTGGTGCATCCCATCTAAGTTAGCCCACCTTCTGAGGTGAGCTAGCTTTAGAGTGGCTGGGTTAACCCAGTCTAAAATGGGTTCACTTGGCCTAATGAATGCCTGAACACATTCACAGTACAACCCTGGAGTTGAGAAAGCTTAGCCATTCACTCTAGCCCCAGGGCTAGTCTGTTTTAACTTCCCAACAGCTCCCTCAGGACCTGCCAGCTCTCCCTAGTAGACCAACTAGCACTCCCAATCCCATCAGCCCTTCCCACCACTACTTACCTGAGGCTGCCTAGGTGAACTCCTACTCATGGCAGAACTTGACTCAGGTTTAAGCAGCTCAAAGCTGGCTAACCTGAGTCAGATTGTTTGAACATTTGTTTACACCCTATTACACTGGCTGCCCATATGGAGTGCAAATGGCAAATGTAGCAAGAATCTCTACTTACCTAGACTATACCTGCCATCTAGGCAGCACTACCCTCCATTATTGCACAGGGGAAGAAAATACACCAGAGATGGGCCAAAGACCTTCTGGGAATGAGAGCCAAGTTGGAACTAAATTCCTCTAAACCTGAGCTCCAGCTGACTGTAACAGCAGAAGTTCAACCTGTTCCTTGATGCTCAACTTATTTCTAGGGTGCTCACTCTTTTATATGGCATTAGATATCAACTTCCAAATCTATGAACCACTATCTGGTATTACTGCTCAGTGTGCAGATTCTACCTGCCCCATCTGAGCATTTGTAAAGATTGCAGCTTTTGATTAAGTTCTGTGCTATTTGTTGGGCACTGCATTCACACAGGGGGCCATCCTAGATGTTCATCTTGTGAAATGTTGTTTTGAAGCATCTGTATCCAGATCTCAGTCTATTCAGGTTAACCCATACTTCTCTGTCAAGGTTGTGTCCAATTTGGGACTTGTTTGCTGTTAGTATAAAATGCTGTAGGAATAGGTTTGATCTTGCCCAGTTGTTGGCCCACTCCGTTGCTGCCCATACATTTGGTTCAGCATCCCCAATCTCTTTTGGGCGTTTGTGGGCTTCAAGTATACACATCTTATGACTTTAAAGCCTTTTAAGCTTCCATCTATTCAGGTCTTCAGTTAACAGTTGATGGAACAAGTGTTTTTTTCTTTATCTCTTGCCCTTGTTGCCAGTAATGATATTAGAGTCTGTCTTCTTATATCACTTGGTCTAATGTCTGAGTGTACAGGAAATACATCTGTATGTGTATATGTTGTGTGTAGCGTATTATGAGTCTCAATGCACTGTTAAGTGGTGTCAAGGTTTTTGGTGTGAAAACTTCTGGACCATACAGGAATTCTGCTGGGACATATATCATTGTGAATGTGGTGGTTCTGAGCAATTTGAAGTTGGTACCCCCTGTCATGGTGGCTAAATATCTTAAGGCAGAGACTTTGCTGCTGATCTTCTGAATGTAATATCTGTAGGTGAGGGAATAGTCTAATGTGACTCCTAGGTAGGTTGGGGCATGCTTATGTGAAACAATGTGGTTGCCTATTCTGATATTCAGCATGCTCTTGGCTTACTGATTGTCCAGCTCAATGATTGGAGACAATAGTGATTACCTTCTCATGGTGCTTCCATAAGTAGCTGTAAAACAAAACTAAAAGTCACTACCAAGGCAATTAGACTTTCAATTTTTCTAATTTCTGGAGCTTTACAACCAGCAGTCATTACCCACTACTTCTAAAAACTGGGTCCTATGAACTTTGCAAATTTACACTATTGCTTATTAAGGAAATCCATAGCCCAAGGTACTTTGCAGGCAACAGACCTATAGTTATTAATCAGCAGAACTATACAAAGTCTTCCAAGCTTGGATTGCAATAATGGCCTTGTAATTTTTCATGCAAAACCCATTTCTTATGGAACCCATTTCTTATTCTATACAGAATTTTTGTCCAAACCCACATGCTCTGAAATTTAGAAATTTTACAGTTCAAGCAAGCTTGGTTTTGTCATGGTCAAATTTTGTTATGAATCTATGGTAAAGTTCAAGTTCAAGCTCTTCCTTATTCACGTGGATTCACATAACTGTGTTTCTGCACTGAACTATACCTGGACATTCCGGCTGTGTGAGGCTTCAGATCACGCTTCAGATCTGGGGCTGCTTCGGACGCTTTGGTGTCCAAAGCAGCATGCCCAGAGTGAAATGTTGGCTCATTCAGGCTGTCCAAAGCAGTTCAGAGCTTCCAAAGCACTTTGGAAAAGCTTTGGATACTTCGGACAAGCTTCAGAGGATGAAAGTGAAAATTAGAAGAGGGAAGGGGAATGGGGGAGGGAGGGAGAGCAGGGGGGAGGAGGG
>NW_005842371.1:62268-68455 GCF_000455745.1 Alligator sinensis | reverse complement strand
ACCGACTGAAATATGTAGGTGGCCAGTGAGAAGGATTTCTCTCTGGCTGCCTTTCCAATGAAAGTGTCTGGGGGGAGGGACCTAGAAACAACATAAAAGCCTCTGCTTGGAGGTGTGCTGTGCCTTTTGCAAGCTTGTTCCCCCTTAGGAACTGCATGAAAAAGGTACCCTAGAAGACAGCCTGGTTGCTTTACTCAGTAGTTGAACTTGCCTGCTCCTTTTTGGTGTTAGAAAGGATTGGGTAGGATTTAGCTTAGCTTAGCTTAGCATCTCTTAGTACTATTCAATTCATTTCTTTCCATTTATATTTGCTTTTTTTATTTGTAAACTTTGAAAAAAGAAAGCTGTGTTTTCCCTGCCAGTGTGATCCATCACTGTGCAGGGAGACACACAGATTGCATGCACGCGCACAAACACACACACACACACACACTATAAAGAAGAAAAATCAGATATTCATAGGAGAAGAAGACAGACAGACAGCACACAATTTTTACATAGCTCTTAACACTGAAGCAAACAATCAAAGAAGAGTCCAGTGCATGAATGCAACAGAGGAAATAAAACACACAACACAAAAAGAGTGACACACACAGCGAGACCTTTTGCACCACAGGAAAGATTAATATGAAGCGTGCTGGAAAGGTAGGTGCCAGATCTTCTGGCAGGGGAGGGATAGGGGGTAGGGGGAGCGCTAGAGCTGCAAGCCCCACCCCCCTCCCAAACACAGACGCATTCTCTTCCCAAGCAGCCATGACGCTTCTGCTGCCACTGGAAGCAGGGAGGTGGGAGCAGTGTCTGCACCTGATGTCGCTGCGCTTGCACCACTTCCCCTCAGTCCAGAAGTAGGCACCAGCAGTGGAATCTCTGTCTCCTCCACCCCAATGTCATCTTTCAGCATGAGCCTCCCACTGCTAGAGGAGGAGTTGGAACTGGAACAAGGGATGCTGAGTGTGCTGGCTCAAGCAATTCTGGGGGCTGAGGGAGAGTCAGAGTTTGTGCTCCACACCCCTCAAATTTCCCCTAGACCCAGGCCTGGAAAGCAGCACCTCGGAGGAGGCTGAGGTGGTGGAGGCAAGTAGCTCGGCTGAGGCAGCTCCTTCTGCTGTTGAGCCTCAGCCTGCTGAGGAGTGGGATAAGGCAGGATCCTCACCCGTGGGAGCATTTTGAGTTGGCAGATGATTCAAGGTTTGCCATCTACCAGCGCTGCTGAAGGCACATGAGCCATGGCAAGGATGTGAGACACTTTTCCACCATGGCAATACTGATGCATCTGAGGAGGCAGCACCCCCTTGCCCTTCTTGCTTCTCAGCCTGGCACCAGTGTGAGGGTGCTGAAAGGGAAGTCCCCAGCTCACTCCAAAGCCCCCTTCCCCCCAAAGCAGAGGCAGACCACCCTGGACCACTGGGGGAAAGGTGGACACAAAGGGGGGCGTGTTCCCAAGGCAAGCAAAATCACCCAGATCATTGGGGAGATGCTTGGTCTGGATAGCCAGCCTTCTCCCTAGTTGAGTGGCCAGGGTTCAGGCAATTCATAGCACTTCTGGCCCCATCTTACAAGGTGCCCGCACACACCACCTTTAGCAGGTCTGTGGTGCCCTCCCTGTATGAGGCATGCAGGGAGTACTTGAGGGAGGAGCTGCGCAAGGCAAGGCTGCAGGTAGCCTTGCACTTCACCTCCGACATCTGGAGCAGCCACACTGGTGATAACACCTACCTCTCCCTCACAGGGCACTGGTGTAATCAGTCATGCCGTCGGTGGGCTCTACTGCAAGCCGAGGTGCTGGACGAGTCCCACATGGCAAGAGAGATCATGGGGGCCATGAACTGCATGGTGCAGGGGTGGCTCATTGGGCAGTCTGAGCTCACTCACGGGTTCATGGTCACCGACAATGGGGCCAATGTGGTGAAGGCTGTATGTGATGCCAACTTTGTTGGCATCCGCTGTGTGGCACACAGGCTTCACCTAATAGTGAGGGATGCCTTGGAGGGGGACAAGGCTGCTGGTGGTGGTCCCGCCACCACCACTGCTACAAGCCAGCTGATTTCAAAATGCAGGAAGGTGGCAGGCTACCTTCCTTTGCAGCATCAAGTGAGGCAAGATACTGTGGAAAAAACAGGCAGAGCTGAGCATCCCGCAGCACAGAATCATGCAGGATGTGGAGACTCAGGGGAACTCCATATACCTGATGCTGGAAAGGTTGGTGGAGCAACAGAAGGCCATCCACGAGATGGCCTTGCTTGGGGAGATTGGGATCAGCAGCCCCCTGAACAGAGTTGAGTCGGGTACCATCTCCCAGATCTTGGTGGTCCTCAAGCCCTTCCTCAATGCCACCAAGACCCTTAGTGCTGGCGATGCCCTCCTCAGCCAGGTGATCCCCCTAGTGAGGGAACTGGAGAACAAAATGGAGAAGTTCCAGGGGATCAATGTTCCTGGCTGGGGCAGGCTGCTGTCACCAGATGTGCAGGCGCTGATGAGGCGGCTGAAGGACAGCATCAGGATATGGCTGAATCCCTTGTGGTCCAGTACAGTCCACATCATGGCAGGCATGTGCAAACTGAGGGTGAAGGGAAGCATGTGCACTGATAGAACTGAAACCCTTGATCACTGGACGCAGGTGCTGGTCAACAAAGTCAGGGAGGCCAAAGTGCAGAGGCGGGGGGATATGGAAGAGGGGGATCCACTTTCCCATGCCAGCACTCCCAGCACCACCACCAGCGCCAGCACCAGCACCAGCACCAGCCAGTCTTCTGCCCCCCAGCCACTGCCAATGTGGGCTATGGGCATGGCTTCAACGCTGGGGTCCAAACACACCAGACCCCAGCCTCAGGCAGGTAACACTGAAGCTTAGGTGGCTACCTATCTCGCTGAGGATGTGGAGCCACTGGAATGTGACCCCTTGGCCTACTGGGCAAGCTGCAGCAGGATCTGGCCACAGTTGCCTGGCAACACCTGTCCTGTCCACCAACCAGTGTTCCAAGTGAGCGGGTGTTCAGCATTGCTGGGGATGTTGTCACATTCCACTGCACCTGCTTGGATCCTACGTTGGTGGAGCAGCTGTTGTTCCTAAAGATGAACTTCCCACTGCTGGGGTTCCCCAAGCTCCACCTGCAGATGGACTGAGTGCCACCCTCCTCACTCCATCTACACCAATTTCCTTTTTTGAGTTTTTTAAAAGCTGAGTAATGCCCCTCTCTCAGCTGGAGAGGGCACTAACTGCATCACTAGCCAGCAGGGGAAGACAATGTCCCTGCTGAGCTCATTCCCCTGCCAGGACGTACTTGGAGGTATGGGATTGGGGCTATGGGGAAGGAGGAGGCCCCAGGTTGTGGGCATGACCACTAAAACTGCACCCTACCAGGGTAGGGAGGCCTGGTGGGACTGCTGGCAGCACGGCAGCCCTGTAAATGCCAGGACCAATGATCCCCTGGTGAAAGGCGGGTAGGAGGCACCATAACCTCCAGCTAATGCACACACACACGAAATGCCCAGCCCTGTCACATCTTTGACAGGCCTGACGCTTGCTGGTTGCAGTGCAGTTGTGAGGCTCCCGGTGAGCTCATCTTAGCTTCCCGGGATGCCAGCTTTTGCATTGAAAATAAAGTGAGAGGGTGTTCAGCATCACTGGGGATGTTGTGACACCCCACCGCACCTGCTTGGATCCTGCTTTGGTGGAGCAGCTGGTGTTTCTAATGATGAACCTTCTGCTGCTGGGGTTCCCCAAGCTCCACCTGCAGACTGACTAAATGCCACTCTCCTCACTCTGTCTGCACCAATTTCCCTTTTTGAGTTTTTAAAAGCCAAGTAATGCCCAGCTCTCAGCTGGAGGGGGCACTAATTGCATCACCAGCCAGCAGGGGAAGAACATGTCATAGGCCTGGCTGGTAAAAGTGGTTTGCATTGTAATTTGTTCCCTCTCAGGATCAGGCCTGAGGGACTGGAGGCAGAGGGTTTTTTTGGTGAGGAATGTGCCCCCACAGGTAATTGGGTTTTGTTGTCTTTGATAGATTCTGATGTGCAGTTTTGGGGGGTACTGGAGGTAGGTGGCAGGTTTTGTGTTTTGAGCTGTAGGAAGTTGGCTTCAGTTCTGGTGATGAGGTTAGGCACTTGTTTGAATGTACAAACCACTTTTCAGATCTGGGCCTATGAACTGCACTTCATCAGCCTCCTAGGTAGTAGGTACAGAAACTCATGGACTCAATATACACAGTGGAGTTCTGGCACACTGCGACCGGCTGGACATCTGACACCTCAGGCACCTCTGCACTTTTACCTGCTCTGCTACATCCCCCTTTTCCCCCTGCCCCCACCCCAGCCTGTCCCTCACCCCCTGACTCCTCCATTTCCATTTTTGCTGACTGGATTTCTTGCCTGCATTGCAGGCCAGGCCAGGGGTGGGGTGCCATTTGCATGTATATGTACATGGATGCCAGGCAGCTTGTAGAGCAGCTTCTGCAGGTAAGTAGGGAGATTGAGGCCCCCATAGACAGGGAGGGAGGGAGTTGGGCAGGGTTGGAGCTGGGACTGGGGCTGCTGCCCAGACAGCTGATGTGTGGGGCTTGGGGTGCAGGGCCACAATGCACAGCTGCAGGGCCCTGGTGGGGAGTGGGACAGGCCACAGGCAGCTCATTTGAGGAGTGGGGGTGAAGCCAGCTCCCCGCCACTGCATGGGCAGGGGAGACCCATGCTTGCCAGATCTGTGCATGGGATAGGGCAGGTGCAGGCTGTGCACTGTGGGCTTAGGCTCCTGCCCTGCTGCCCTCCCCTGGGGCCTGTGCAGCCCAACAGGTGTCACCCAGCACTGCAGAGAACAGTGGAGCCACACAAGAAAGCTGCTTGTCACTGCAAGCCCTGCGCTATCCTGGTGATGCATCCTGTGTGTACACAGCTGCAGCGAGGGCAGCGGCATGGGGTTGTGCCCTTACTGCAGCCGTGCACACAGGGGATGTGTTGCCAGGGCAGCATGGGGCTCACAGCAGCAAGCATCTTTCCTGCATGGCTCTGCTGTTCCCTACAGTGCCGGGTTGTGCCTTCCAGGCTGCAGAGACCTTTGAGGAGGGGAGCAGGGCAGGAACCCAAGCCAGCAGTGCTCTGCCTATGCTTGCCCCCACCCCACCCCACACACAGATCTGGGGGGCATGGGTGCCCCCTGCATCCTGGAAGTGCATGCAGTTTTGGGGAGCCAGCCCCATCCCGCCTGAGCCCGCAGCAGGCAGGCAGCAGGGCGGAGCCAGGCTCTGTTCCACTGCAAAAGCCACCACCTCCTGCCGGGGACAGGGGGCTGCAGAGCCAAGTCCCTAGCTCCATAGCCCTGGCAGCTGGGGGCCCTCTCCAGCAGGGCTGGGGGAGCAGAGGCTGTGGGTGGGAAGCGAGGGGCACCAGCAAGGCTGGTGGGGTGGAGTGAGGGGCACTAGTAGCACTGTGGGGACTGTGAGTGGGGAGTGAGAGGGAGGAGCAGGGCCAGCGGGGTGTGGGTGGGGAGTGAGGGGCACCAGCAGAGCTGGGGAGGAGGGCTTGAATTTTAATAATGGATTTTAGGGGTTTTATTAGAGAATTTGCAATTTTATATCAGGGAATTTGTGATTGTGTATCAGGGAAAACCCGGATCCCTGATGATCAAGCATGGAACCCTGGCTTACCCACTTGCAGAGACACTCTCCAGAGATCCTCTGAGGTACAACTCTGCAAAAGGAGACAGACAAATTGGCACTCCCAGGGCCTGAGGGACCCAATCCTCAGGAATTCCCAAAGTATGCATGATCAGGCCCTCAAGCTGTAAAAGCACCTGCCTGGGGTGCCTGGAGAGTATGGGCAGCTCTGGGCTGCCCATGCTCTTGTGCTATAAAACAAGCTGATGTCTGACACAATAAAGCAGCAGAAATTATTACCACCTTTGTTGCAGCCACAAATTTGGGGCATTTGTGGTATGACAAGGAATATAGACAAGGGGTGCACTGATAGAGATTTTAGGGGGCGATACTGAAAGCTGATTTTTAAGGAAGCATATCAGCTGATACCGATCCAATATCTGATACAGCTGCCTGCAGGTCTGTTGTGGTAGAAGGGGCGGGGGAAGGGAAGAGGCATGGGGGGGCAAATCAACGCCCCCCCGCAGTGAGGGAGGGGGCAGGGGCAGAGACAGGTGCTGCCCAGGGTGGCAGGAGTGCCAGAAGAAGGTGCAACTCAC
>NW_005842371.1:53960-62238 GCF_000455745.1 Alligator sinensis | reverse complement strand
GGGGGGCCCCCCCCCCCCCCGATCTGCAGGGGGCAGGCAGGCGAGCCGGAGCCGGCACTGTGCGGGGCTCTTCTCAGCAGGGGCTGGGCTCAGAGTGGGCACCAGCAGCACTGGGAGGATGCTGCAGCCACCCCAAATTTTTCTGCCGCTCTGGTGCTAGCTCCACTGTCACCAGGCACAATCCAGCTCCATGTCCCACCTCCCTGTGATGGGAAGAGCCAAGGCTGCGTTGGGCAGCTGGAGGCAGCAGTAGCACTGGGAGCAAAGCTGCTGCAAAATTTTGGGTGGATGCACCATCCTTCCAGTGCCCTCTCTGAGCTCAGCCCCACCAAGAAGAGCCCTGCACAGCACCAGAAGAGCCTTGGGCATGCCCCCACCCCCACAGTACAAGCAGCAGCAGAAGCTGTGTCCCCCTGCACAAGCTGTGCCTCCATCCTGCACCCCCGCCCCTGGGCAGCACCTGCTCCTGCCCCCTCCTTCACTTCAGGGGCATTGATCTAACCCCCCACACCCCTTCCCTCCCCTTTTGACTTACCAGCTGGAGGCAGCACTCCACACTGCTGGCTATGCTCCTTGCTGCCTGAGTGCCGTGCTGTAGCTTTGCACAGCATGGGCATTTATCGACCAAATTATTGGCCCCATCAGCCTGATATCCAATACAGCAAATTTTCTTTATATCGGTACTGATCTGATATCAAACCGATGTATTGGTGCACCTCTAATATAGACATCTGTTTACTTGGCCTTTGTGCTGCTAAAAACATTTTTATGGAAGCACAAAGGCGACATCTGTTTCCACCATCTGGTTTTTAGCTTGTAAATCATGTGTAGGAGTTAGGTGTGCAAACAGTGCTAATATTGCATGTCACCCTGTGGCACCCTTAAACAGACCTTATAGAGCCCCAAGGTGCCATGGTTGAGAATCACTGACTTAAGTAAACAGCTACAGTTTTATTAACCAGTGACTCTACCTTTAATCAGGACCACTTAACATTTACTATTTCCAATTATGCAAGTCTGTCCAATGAGATGTTTGATAATTATTCCATCTGTGGGAAAGAAACACTTATCTGCCATCTGCCCAGCACACAGATCTAGCTTCAGACTGAAATTTTCACTCTACCTTGTCCTTATTCAAAAGATATTGATACTTTATTCTTTGTAGATTGCTGGAGCTCCATATCTCCATCTCAGGCCTTATACAGTGCTAATATTATTAATAGGAGTTAACAGGTTCCCACTAACTGCTTCCATACTGATCTCTAGTGAGAAAAGTTGATGAAGAAAGTTACTTCCCCACAAGCAAACACACAACTTGATTGTCCCCTCTGTCAAATTTCTGCAATTCTCTACCACTTGGAGATTTTCTACTACTTATAGAGCCTGCCAAAAATTTCAGGAAGGCAGAAAATCTAGTTGATCATTTCACTCCTAGTGAATGACAAATCATGCTAGGAACTCAAAGCAAAGCCATTACATTGTAGAATGTAGTTTTCAAAATGGGGGTCAGTGTTAGCCTAACCCAACTCTACTGACATTGATGTTTAAGCTCCCACTGACTTCAGTAGAAACTGAGTTATGCTAGTCCTGCACCCTTTAGTAAAACCCACCCATAAAACTTTATGATCCAATTAATTAGACCCAGTAGAACCCAAGCACAAAAAGTGATGGAACCAGAAAGAAGCACAGAGCTGCATCATCTGATAGGCCAGCCAACAATCATTCCCCCTCCTGCCTCTCCCCACCTTCTTCCCACCCCACCTGAGATAATCTCCCTGACCTATTTTTCAAAGGGAATTTACAGGTCATTGAAATGATCAAGCCCTGTGTTTGGAGCCAAGGAGAGTAGATACAAGAGTCAAGGACTACAGGGAACTTCTTCCCTTCCTGTTTCAGTCAAAGACATCCTGACAAATAGGCCCTGACAAAAGTTTTTAGCGAACAGCAGATGCACTAGAAATGCCATTTCTTATCAAACTTGCTAACTGATGCAACCACAAAGGGACTGAGGGAAGGAACTCTGAAACTACTGAAATGGTTCGACTTTCAAAACAACACTTCATTTAAAAATTGCTTCTATTTTGAAGAAAGACAAAGAAAAGTATTTTTAAAAGGTCTAAATAACCCACAAATAAATAAAGCATTTAATTTTGGGTCAAATTACATTTTTCATTTTATTTCTTAAGTTTTTCCCTATCCCCCCCTGCTTCCCTCTCCCCCCTCCAATTAGAAAACATGATTCTCCCAATTTTTCCATTAAATTACAATGAACTTTCCTAATAGCACATCTACTCTCCCCGTAAGTGAAATATGGATGTGCTTATTCAGGAAAAGTGTTCTTGAGTTGAAATGGGATATTTGCTTTATAAAGGACTTTAAGTATTTTATCTTTTGATACTAATCAGCCCACATGGCTGCCACAGAGAAATGCATTGTGTGACAATAGTGCCAATGAAATGAAGGATGATTCTGTCCTTGCCTCTGCCAGAGCTTTCCCCTTGCATATTGGTAAACTACCTCAGCCTGAGCTGTTTTTTCTTTTGGTTTTTTTTCTCTTTTTCTTTTTCCCCTCTCCTAATCTAGGGTTCATATATATGTTCTTCAGAAGACCAAATCTTTTGCCTTGGGAATTCATGAGGCACACTGCACCCAGTGTCAGTTTTTTTTTAAGTGAAACCTCCCTGAGGTGAGATCCCCATCCAGAGGCTGCATAATTTCACATGCAGTATATTTTTCAGGAACAAGGCATATGCTATGAATCTTTTCAGCAAATGCACTTAATCAGTTTGTTATGGTAAGGGTCATTGGCCTCTTTCTCAGTAGGAGTTAAAAGAAAAGCTTTCTCTGTAAATGGGAATGCAAGTACATAGATTCTCCTGTCTTTCAACACCCTCCCCCCAACCTCCCTATGGATGAAGTTACGCAGTACACTTAAACCATACTGATGACACTTAAAATACGAGCATCTGCTTGTTAAAGCTCATTATTGTGTACTAAGTGCCCCCTGAGTATCTGAGTTATACCAGTGCAGGAGAGAGTTAACTCTGGGCCGTGCTACCTGTCGCATGTTAACTTCAATCTGCTTTACAAAGATAAAATGAGCAGTTGGCAGTCCTCCAGCATCCCAGGATACACTTCACCCAGAACTCCCCTCCCCGTCCCCAGCAGGAATAGAACCCAAGTGTCCTGGATTCTAGCCACATGCCTTTTCACCAGCCCTCTAGTGGCAAGTCAGAGCTGTGCAGGCAAGAAAAAGTATTAATGTTTAACGTTTGACTGCTCACAGCATATTCCAATGTTTACACCACTTAACAGTCCACAGATTTAGTATGGTCTAAGTGTACTGTGTAACTTCACCCTGTGCTTATGCATATACCTATTATGCATGATGTGTCACAGACAGAAGGGCAACTTTCTTGAATGAGAGTTAGTAAAATAACAACAGTACAATGCAGCACCACTGCTATAACGTAAAGGGGAAAGAATTCTTGAGAACTAATAAACTATCAGCACCAAAATATTCATGTTTTCTTTTTTTTAACTGAAATGTTCCTTTTATTGAGAAATTTTCCTGGGAGGTATTTTAAATGACTTATTTCTCCCCTTTTAATTGCACAAGCCAGTCACATGTTTACATCATCTATTTTATGGTTATTTGCATTAATTTTAATGCATATCTTAATTATGGTTATGCAATTAGTTGTTTTAAACTGAAGATTTTTTAAGCTGACTTAAGACCACTAATTAGTTTTTATTAACGTTCTCAAGTTTGTCCATGCAAACAGGATGCACTATGCAGAATGGAGTATACATTGCTAACACAGTGCTTTGTGACTTGGTATTCCCATTAGCCAGAATGGGGAACAGATTAATATAGTGTAGTTGCTGGTGGATGCTATGGTGAGATATTCATAGCCTCCAACAGAGTTCCAGAACCACACAGCAAATTAGGTAGGAAGGCTTAGCAGCCACATATAGTAGACTGTATAGCCATGCTTCTGCACAGCAATTAAACATGGACCTGAGTAGCTCCCTCTGAGTCACTGAGGACCAGGTTATTGAGCACCTGCAAGATGGTTTTAGCAATTTTTAGAAAGATGATAGGATGCTGGGGCCAGATCCTTAAAGATACTTAGGTTCCGAAATCCAATAATGATATTGTACCTAAATACCTTGGAAGATCTAAACCCTAACCTTTACTAAAAGTTATTTAGTGAAACCCAACAGCATTTAGGCAACTGATAGGGAATTGGGACCCCTCTTTACCTCCTCAAGGGTTTGGGGCCATGGTGGGATATGTAGTATAAGTGCATTTTGAGAGAAATTATGATAAATTGGAGGTCATGGAAGAAAAGTTGTTTTTTTTTAATTTTGCCAGATGCTTTCCTGTACCTAGGGCTGGCTGTGGTTTTTATTTGTGGAAAGAATACAGTCCCTATGCCCCATCTTTAAGGCAGCCCAGTTGTATTTTACTTTCACTTGGAAGCCCTTTATCACATCATTTAGTTTGTCAGGAAACAAAATTTCAGATTCATTACATGTTATAAACAAATACCATTATAGATCTGAATAATTTTGGCCTGTTCTCATATTCCACAGGTGATGAAAGAAATATGAATCTAATGGCAAATGCATGATTAAAATAAGTACCGAAACAGACTTTCTGTAGGTGATTTATGTATAAATCTGTAGCAACAATACATACAAAGATAGAATACTGAAGAATTAGATGTTATTTTTTTAATTTTTATTATTCATCTTGACATCAGCTAATATAGGACACAGACCACCAAAAACCAGAAAAAAAAAACATTATCAGTCTTTGGAATATGTTTTAACTGTTAGGCTCAGGAAAGTAACTTCATATAGAAAGTGAACAGAGGAATTGCCAGACTGGACCAGACCCACAGTGCATGTAGTCCAGGGTCCTGTCCCCAGTAGTGACCAAACCAGGTATGTCAGAGGAAAAGGCAAGAAACCCCCAGTGTTGGTAGATTTGTGTCTGCTTCCACAGGTCTCATCCTAGGCCTAAAAGTAAAAAATGATTTAATTCCTGAAGCACGCATTTTTATCTCACGTTAATGCTCTTTTAGTTATTACCACTTGGTCATCCACAGATAAATGTTCCTCTGAATCTTGCTAAGCTGTGGCCTCAGTGACATCAGATAACAGTGCATTTCAAAGCCTGTTTAGCTACTGTGTGTAAAAGGATTTCTACGTATGAATGTTCAATGCTTCACCTTTCCATTTCATCGTGTGTACTCTTGTTTTTGTGTCAGAAGACCAGAAAAATAGAAGTTCTGGATCTACCCTCTGTATGTTCCCTTTTGCTTAACTCCTGCCTCAGGTAATTTTCAGACTTGCTTGATAGAAAAGATTTTTTAAACCTGTAATAATACTTCACTCTTTTCTCTGCATCCAGAGGTCCAGATGCCTGTCTGCTGGGCTACCAATGTTGTAAGATCCTAGAAATGCTGGGGGCTATGGCCAAAATTGGAGTCCTGGTTTTCAGGCAAGGAGCCTAGAGTCCACTGCTATGCTGTTCAAACCAAGTTACTAAAGGCTGCTAGGGTTAATTGAAAACCTGACTACTTTTCATCAGAAGTTTCGGCAACATTGACAAGCTCCCACAAAGACATTTCAGTTTTAGTGAGTCAGTGTTTTCTGCTAAAACAGGGGAAGCTCAATCAGAAAGTCCCAACTGCCTCTAGTTTATACATTGTCTATTTTCAAGAAGCAAACCTTCTGCAGTCTCAGCAGAGTGTAGATTGCAGAACAGTGATCTCAGAGTTTGGGCATGAACATCAAAGGTATTTGTTGTCCCTTAAGGATATTCATTTACCAGGATTGGGAACTACAAATAGTGTATCATGCCATATTTCTCTTTTCACATCAGTATTGCTGTTTAAAACCAGAATCAACTATGTGTTTCATTAGATTTCCCCTAAATTATTCTTTTATATTCTTTACCTTTCATGTTTTGTTTGATTAATTCACAAGTGAATTAAATTCAGCACCAACTCTCTAGAACCTGAAAGTCTTACAAAGGATAGCACCACTGAAAATCTTTAGCTATTGAATAGATTTTTTTATAGAAATAACTACCAGAGTGATGATATCCTTTGTATTATCTTTGAAAGTAATTTTTAGAATTTTATTGTTGGATATAATTTTTATATGACAACTAACAGGATGTTCCAAAAATCTGTATCTTTTTTTCCCTTATTGACTTCACTAGTGCGTTTCTACAAGGGATTATTTTACTCTGTTTCCAAATTGCAGACCACACGCTAATTGGCCTTCTCAAAAATTCATTCTAAATCGCATGGTCTAATGATACAAACACTGAAAATGAGCATTTAGAGTCTCATGTATTTTTGTTTAACTGTTGTATATGAAAGCACTTTTCATAAAAGCTTGACCTTTTGAATATACTTCAAACACTCAGTGGGCCAGTTGGATCTGATATTTATGTGCAATATTTATGTGCATCAAAGGATTTGTTCCTTTGGTAAGTGATTCATCATGAAAGAATACAAAAGCATCCAACAATGAGATTCAACATGTTCTCTTGATAATTATGTCACCAATATAATTATCAAACTCAGCAAATGCACAAATTTGCATTCTCTTTTATTATTAAACAAACAACAGTGTCTCACTGTACTTTGTAGTGTTATCTTTAAAGCTCTACTTCTTTATCAATATTACTTTAACTGCAAGGACCATCCATAACAGCTAATACATCCTATTCAAAACTCTCAAGGGAAAACATCTTATTAGTTAGTACATGCTTGAACTAGAGAGAATAAAAAGAAAATAAGGCTATTAATTGTTGCTTATGTTACTGCACGAAAATGAACCAAATGCACAGAATAACAATGATCCCCACTCATCCACAAATATATCCTATTTCATAGGGGATACTTAGGCAAGGCACTACTCGATATTAGTAAAGGTGGTAGAAATTGCAAGTAAAATCAACTCAAAAATAAAAGGTGCATTTCTACTCCAATGGTATTAAATTTCCACCAACATACATATAAGCAAGGCTGTCTGAAAAATAATATCTCATGAATACTCATGTGCCTTTGTTATCATATGAGTATTTTACCATGGAAGAGCTTACAATAGTCATGTGTGAATAGCTGATTTGTGGTTAGATGGCTGTTCAAAAAAAATGGGAACAACTTAATTCCACATTAAACTAGAGAAATGTGCTTGAATTTTTCAGCAAACTAAAAGTTAAAAAAAAAAGTGGGAAAAGCCACTTTTGTAGCAAATGTTTCCAAACTTTTAAAATATTTTTAATTGAACTAAGTTTCAAAAGGTAATATTGTCTGAATAATAATAATCATCATAATAAATCTACTTTCATTACAAATGCATTTATACAAACTATTTGCGGGGTTTAAGGTCTTTTCTGACTGAGTACCTAAGTGATGTTCTGGAGTACTTTAAATCCCAAATTTAGATGCATAAATATCCCTCCCGGATGCAAAATAACTCTGAAAGTGCCTTGTAATTTCCTGTGCTTTTCACCTGGGCATCGAGTCCATGTGGTCTTTTCTGGCTTTGCCATTGCTTCATTTCATAGATTTCATAGACATCAGGGCTGGAAGGGACCTCGGAAGATCATCGAGTCCAGCCCCCCGCCCAAAGGGCAGGAAGTCAGCTGGGGTCATAGGATCCCAGCAAGATAAGCATCCAGTTTCATCTTGAAGGTGCTCAATGAAGGCACTTGAACCACCTCCGGTGGCAGGCTGTTCCAGACCTTGGGGGCTCGGACAGTAAAGAAGTTCTTCCTTATGTCCAGCCTGAAATGATCTTGAAGTAGTTTGTGACCATTCGACCTCGTCATCCCTTGGGGCGCTCTGGTGAACAAACGTTCCCCCAGATGCTGGTTGTCACCCCTGATAAACTTGTAGGTGGCCACCAGATCACCCCTGAGCCTGCGCTTTTTCAGGCTAAAGAGCCCCAGGGCTCTCAGCCTGTCATCGTACAGTCTGCTTCCCTGACCTCTGATCATGCGCGTGGCTCTTCTCTGGACTCTCTCAAGCTTCTCCACATCCTTTTTGAATTGTGGAGCCCAAAACTGGACACAGTACTCCAGCTGCGGCCTCACTAAGGCTGAGTACAGGGGGAGAATGACGTCCCGAGATTTGCTTGAGAAGCATCTATGGATGCAAGCCAGCGTTTTGGTCGCTTTACTAGCTGCCGCATCGCATTGCAGGCTCATGTTCATCTTGTGGTCAATGATGACCCCCAAGTCTCTTTC